>NW_012119932.1:4332548-4351183 GCF_000951035.1 Colobus angolensis palliatus
CCAGCAGCCGCCTGCCGCCTCCCACCGTTTCGGTCCAGCGTTTCCTTGTCCAGCGCAGGCCGCGGGATCTGCCGAGCCTTGGCTAGAAGGGCGGCCTCGGGCGCTTTGTGGACGCGCCGGGCGCTTTCTCCTTGGCTCGGCGCTTACCTCGGATGGTCACCAGCTCGGTTCTCTGAGAGATCCCGGGGAGACCGCGGACGGTGTCGGGATCCCGGCCCCCGCCTCCCGCAAACGGCGCCCTCCCCGCTCCTCGCTCTGCGCGAATCCTGCGGGGAGCTCCGGTCTCAGGCAACTGGATATTGTTTGTTTTTGTGGTTTTTTGTTTGTTTTGTTTTTTAGCTCACCAACTTAACCTCGCAGCACTGCCCTTTTATGAGACTGTAAGACATCTAATTATGTGATTCTTGCTTATTTTTACTTTTTCTTTATCATTTCTGGAATACGGCAGTAGAGTCCTTCGTGCATGGGGGGTGTGTACACATGCACACATACACAGAGTTCCGTATGCACTGCACTCCAGCAATCGGATTATGAACGGATTTGACAAGATTATTAACAATTTTATGTGCCACTGCAAATAAATGCCAACTGCCATACACATTTTGTGCTACTCACTACATCTGTGTGTCCAGTTTTAGTTGCTGTATAGAATCTGCATAAATATGTTTTTATTAAACAGCTACCTTTGTAAAGTACAGTTAGGAATGGCAAGATCTTTATTAGAAGTGAATTACTGTTTAGGATGCTCATACCTTTAAAGATTCGAATACTGTATGAAGTTTAACTTCCTCTCTATTTCTACGAAGTTGGTTTAGAGAACAAGAATGATTCTTTAAAAAACCCGTGAAGCCAAGTAGATTAGGCATTTTTAATCAAAAGAACTTGAAAAGTTAAAAAATACAAGTTCTTGAAGGGTGGAGGGAAGGGATGCGGAACAACAAAGATGTTTTAGTCTTCAGGAGCGATTATTTGCTACATTAGACCCAAAGTGAAACATTCTTTTATTTTTCTAACTTAGATGTCTATTTTAAAAATTTTTGATGGATACAGTCGCCATTTATCTTGGCACCAATACATAAAGAGTACCTCATTTCACAACAGGATGCAAATGGAGTAACAGCATCAGTAACAAATTGAGTAACTCTACTCAGCCCTCCTTTGAAAGCTTTAAAAGGCACGTGCAGTGGCTGTTCACTGGGTGGGAATATAGTAGCAGTGAAGGATTTAAAAGTCTCCCTAGAGTCTTTATGAAACAAACACCTATTAATCATGTTCATCTTTTCTTCCCATCACTCATCTTCTTCCTAATTTGTTTCTCATCAGTAGTAAAATGTCAGCTGAAAAACTTCATGATATCTGATTACATAGAGAATAAATAGGACAGAGTTGTGTAAATGTTCAACAAAAATATTAACATCCAAGCTTATTACGTTTATAACACATGTATTTTATGACCTAGTGTAACATTGATCATTAATACTCTAAAGAATTTGACTTGATAACTCTAATACTCAATTTAGTGTCAAAAAAAGAGTATTAATCATGGGGATGGATTTTAAAATATTATTTTAAAAGAGAAAAATAAACACAAGTGGTTGTGAATTTGTGGGCATAAAAGTTAGGAAATTCACAAGGATTGTTTCCATAATAGCTGTCATGTTACTCTGTTGCCCATGTATGAGTACTTTCTCTTAGGATGTTTTGTCCTCTTAGGCCTAAGTATATTCATGTGTTAGGCCTAAGTGATGGGCACATTTTAAGCTCACACAAAAATTTTCACCATAGTGTGTTCTAATGCTAGAAAAACTGAATTTTCCTACTACAGTTATATTTATTTAAACTTCCTTTGAAGGAGGCACAGGATTGAGTGTTTCAAACATGTGTGTCTTTAACAAGCCACTGAAATACATGGAAGTATGATTATCAAAAGGCATGACTACCCAGATGTAGACTCTCTTGGTTGCAGCCATAAAAATCAATGCGTTTTATATTAGAAAAACTACATATGAATATATTCTGAAAATATGAAAAATACTGTTTAAAATTTTGCTTTACTCACTGAAAACAGCATTGGAACTTTGACTAAACTGCAGGCTCAAAGCCAGTAAATTAAATTTGGCCCCAAAAAGTTATTTAAAAGAACAATTATGTGCAACTGAAAATAACAAAATACAGATGTAGCCATCTTCACATGAACAATAGATCTTGCCTTCTAAACTGCAAATATTAGGTAGACAATGCTGATAAATTTATTTTTCTTTTTGAGAATCTAGAAACCATTTGAAGAACTAGAAGTTACCCTTTTAAACAATGTTTTAAAGTTTCAAGTACATTGTATCCTTTGAACTGGTTAATTTTTTTTAGAAACAAACTTAATATTGGCCCCTTTATTGTGATTACAATTAAATAGGCTAGGGCTTTTGCAGGATCTATGTGGTCACCTTTTCCCACAGGCCTCATTACTGCATTTGTTAGTGTTATGAATTTAAGATTTTCTTTTTTAGATTGTATAAGTACTTTTTTGCTCTTGTGCAAAGAACGCTGAAGGAAGATACTCCTTTAGATTGAAGAGTTCATGGAACTCCATGGGGAGAAAAAAAATTTTAATAAGTTTAAGTGCCATTGAGACAAAGACTAGTTTTAACTGGCTTATATATTTATTATATATTCTAGTGGAGATCTGTTTTATCTGTTTTATTCTCTGTAGCCTGCTCATATGCTACAGAGAAGAAAGTTTAAAACGCTTCTAAAACTACATATAAATAAGAAACCATTCTCTCTGTGTTCCCTAACACCAGTGCTTTGATGGTTACTTTAACTTTGAGATATTTGTTAATGATATAGGCTTTACTGTTGTAAAGCTATTTTAACCATAAATGGACAGTTGGAAGGAGTATTTAACTGAGTTATATATGACACTTGAGAATATAAGTCAAAAACTGTTTCAGTGAAGTTTATAAAACCTATCTACATTCTTTTATTAAATAACTGGCAAGGCACAGATTGTGACTTGGAATTTGAATGGTCACGTTTTTGCACATTCATGATCACAGAGTTGAGTGGTCTCAAATTGCATTTTATATCACACTGTCAAACACCAAATTGAGTATTCAGAGGGGACAGCAAAGCTTTTCTTTTCAATTTAAACATGTAATCCAATCCCTAATTATTTCTAAACGGTCATTGCTGCAATAATTTATAGGGACAAATATAACCTTTTCTCACATTGTATAGCTTAATTTGCATATGTGGATTTTAAAATGTGTGAGGGAAATGAAATACTAATTACATTAAATAAACTGGAACCACAGGGATTAAAATTAACGATACAATATTCTCTAAAACAGTTAGCTAACGTATGCTTATGGTTTTGCACAAGTGTTTTGTATTTTTCCCCTAAAACTTTTTTGAATACATTTATATTAAGTAGTAAATAGTACAATTTCTATTTAATATTGTCATCATTTAGTACCATTTTATTTTATTTATTTATTTTTTATTTATTTTAGTAGAGACAGGGTTTTGCCATATTGGCCAGGCTGCCCTCGAACTCCTGACCTCAGGTGATCTGCCCGCCTCTGCCTCCCAAAGTGCTGGGATTACAGGCGTGAGCCACAGCGTCCGGCCGGTACCATTTTAAATATTTCATTTTCGTAAGTTGTATCTGGGAAATATAAAACATAAAACTTCAAAATATAAGAAAAGTTATATATTTTAAATCTAAGTTTTAAAAGGTCAAATTATCATGCTACTAAGAAATCACCTATAAGGTGGCAAAAGTTGTATGTTTGTTTTTGTTTGTTTTTTTTTTTTTTTTTTTTTTTTTTTGAGACAGAGTCTTACTCTATCGCCCCAGCTGGAGTGCAATGGCATAATCTCAGCTCACGCAACCTTTGTCTCCTGGGTTCAAGCAATTCTCATGCCTCAGCCTCTCAAGTAGCTGGGATTACAGGTGTATGCAACCACACCCGGCTAATTTTTGTATTTTCAGTAGAAACAGGATTTTGCCATGTTGGCCAGGCTGGTCTCAAACTCCTAACCTCAAGTAATCCGCCCACCTTGGCCTAGAAAACCATAATTTTGTTCAACTTTGCAAATAAGAAATTCTATAGTCAAAATGTTGGCAAAGAAAATACTATTTAATTTCTAAAGTGAAATTTGGGAACTGTCATCAGTGTTGTCATGCCATGATTTTGTTAGCTACTTGAGTGAGTATAAGATAATGGCAAAATTAAAGGAGCAGACCTAAGAATGAAATTATACTTTAAATATCAGATCTTTGTATCTAACCAGTCCATAGTTTTAAAAGGATTTTGTGCATATTGGAAAAGTCATGTCTACTCTTCAGGACTTCAGCGTAGCATGTTGAAATGTACTTTAGGAAGTTTGATCCCTTATTTTTAAGCAAAGCAGTTAATGTCACATGGGGAATATCTGAGTTGTAAAGACCAAAATTATGAAGTCTTCATCTAAGAAGAAATGAGAAATTGATTTGTAAAAAAGAAATGAAAATAAACAAATATAATTTGGCAAAAGATGAAGGCAGATTTTAAGTTAAAGGTAAGGAAGTTAGGAAGAAATGATAGAAAGCAATCATACTCCATGCAACATTTAATGAGAAAAGAACAGGTTGTATTATGTGTCTGAGAATTTTTCTGCACAGACAAAAAATAATTTTCCTTTAAATTCAGTAAGTGATTTAAATGATTCACTTATCTTTTGTGTGGATTATAAAAAGCAGGTTCAATTCTTAAATCACATAGTTTCTATCTTCACCAGTTAATTTATATGAAAATTAGCAACTGGCCAATCATCTAATAAATTCCATCAAATAGACCATTTAGATAATAAGCACAGTTACCTCCTCATCAGCAAGTTGATTCTTTTTTTCTCTACCAAAATTATAAACATCACCACTTCAGTTTTCTAATATCATTGATCTGGTATCAGCCAGGATGACCCATGGCTTAGCTGTAGGAGGGTAAAGTGAAGAAGAGACATGAAACAAGTTGACACTGATGAATATATCTAATTCTTCCATGTGTACACAGACTGTCCTTTAAATTGTTTTATATTTTTAAAAAGAGAGAGGGAGGGAAGGAGGGGAGAAAGAGAGGGGAAAGAGGAAGAGGAAGGAAGAGAGAAAGGACCTGAGAAGTGTCACAGAAAGCTTATTTAGTGTTTATTTTCTTTGACACAATCCAAGATTCTTTTAGCTACAATGAATTCAACTAAGCTTCATAGTAAGGCTTGAAAAAGACTGAAAGATCATCTGTTATGTCCAGAATCTAATCAGTTTCAAGATGTCCTACATTTAGACTACAACAGCAGAGAATGTCTAACAGAGTCTCTTCCTTTTTTAAGTCTGAATTTGGAATCTCTGTGTTTTTTCATACCCTAGAAATTGGAGTTTTGGTTGGTTTCATGAATTCCAGCAAAAAATGGAACAAATGGGCCTATGCTGTGGGATATTATTGTTGAAAGCCAGTAACTTTTTAAAGTTTGTATTTTGAGAACATGCTTTTTACATGTTAAAATGTGTACAAATAATTCTCTTTTGTTTAAGGAACTATAATTTTACAACAAAAAATGAAAACAAAAATAAAAGTTTTTGTAGATTAAAACTCAGGTAACTGTATACTTGCTTCTAAACTAAAAAGTGTAACTATATTCACTTGTCAAATGGAGCATTTTAGGATGGAAGTTATGTGTATAAGAAGGGATGATTTGCATTAAATACATTATAAACAGTTAAGGAGACTATACAGCTAAAGTACTTTTAACTCATTTAAAGTAAGCATTTAAACCAAAATTAATATTTCAAAAGAGCTTACATGGCAATGAAAACCTAGATAAGAGTTTTAATATTTTTAATTGTGTACAATATTTAAAATAATACTGGTTAAGAATTTAACATTTTTATTATGGTTATTATATTCAATAGAATACTTATTTTATCCCCTTTTCAAATTAAATATAGACTTGAAGCCATTTTATGGATAAGTCAGTCTGAAAACTACATTTTGAAAAATCCTAGTAGAATAATTGTGTTCAACTTTTTCACATTTGTTACATAGCTAGAACTATTCAGAAAATACTTTGAATTGTTTATACATAGCTGATTTTTACACCATGGTGAATGTTTAGAAAGTAATTTTACAGAGTTTTGAGAAAACAAGCACCTAAAAAAATAGATTAAACTTTTCCACTGTGTGTCTTCCCATATACTCAGTTTTTTTTCCTGAACTTTGGTTTCATTATTTTATTAAGCTTAAAACATAAATGTTTTTCTCTCTCAAATGTTATTTTCAAAATTAATTTTCTTTGTGTAAGCATTTTAATCTGTATTTTATGAAAGGGGGTGGGGAGGCAACTTTTATAAAATCTTTTTAATGTAACAAAACACCAAGAAAATAATGACTAGCAACAGGTGAAAGGGAGAATTGTGTTTATATAGTCAGTTTATTCCATGTAATGAGAAACTTGGACCTGAATTACTGGCGTAATTACTCAACTTTCTTTTCTTTTTTTCTTTTTTCTTTTCTTTTTTTTAATACTAACAGAAATAGGACAGATCATTTAGAGCAGCAGTATTATAAATCAAAACTAATCTGATAATTGGCAACTTTTATTTGACTTTTAGTGCTCTATAAATTATGACCAAAAACTGAGGAGAAATTTGGTAAAGAATAACAATGTAGATGGAAATATGTGGGTAAACAAGGCCCTAAGAAAACTGAATTTTCAAATGGTTTTCTTAAAATTTGAAAATGACAGAAAATTTAAAATTAGGCCTAACTATAATATATAGGTGAGTAGTTGATAGAACTATAAGAAAACTTTTATTGTTGCCAAACAATAATTTAATTAGAATGTTTATGAATCAAAATAAAAAATAGTTTTATAAGACCAAAAGTATCAATAAAGACATACATATTTTGTTTTATAAGTTTCAATAGCAATATACATTGTTCTTTATGAAGAACTTTCAACAGTGTATACTGGAAATGTTGGAAAATAATTGATTTTGCACTTGTCAATTATAATAGAAGGAAAATAATATTCTTACATATATGTTTTTATATACTTTTGAAAGTTGCCTTAAATTATTTTTGTAACAAGGTGTACAAAACAAGGTGAACATAAATAAAAATATAAAATACAGATGTTTAGAAGTCAGTTTAACCAATGATTAAAGTGCTTTTAGAAACGTAAAAGAGCATTTGCAAACGAATACTTTCAAATTAATTTTAACTTCATTTTGGTTTTATTCTGTTTCTAAAAGTTGCTATGATCAATATTTGTTTGTAGAAACTGTGACATCCATGATGACAAATGTTCAAACTGAGTCATAATGATAGTCTGTTATATTAAAATCAAGAGTCACTACAGGAGAGTAGTCATTTTGCAAACATCCTGTCGTGTTAACAGGAGTTGGGGGAAAGCATATGTCATAAAGTAACAGACTTAAATCTTTAGCTAAGTAAGCTTTAAGTATCTGTCCATTGCCATAAATAGTATAAAGACAATCTAATTGTGTTTGCATAAGCTTTTTCTCTTAGCTTCCTTTTATGGTATTAAAGTTAAAGAAAAGTATAAAGATAAAAACTTGGCTAGATTTAAACTTATTCAATGTGATTCCTAGCATAGTTTAAAAAAAAAAAAAACCTTTACATAGAACTGTCATCAGATTCTCAGGCATAGTTATATGTTAGCCAAAAATTTTAAATCATTCCAACTAAATATAATAATAGGAGAGTAGCCAGTACTTCTTTGAGTATTATAAGAATATTGCACCATTCTTTGAATAAAAATAGTCATTATTCTTTTTTCTTTAAGATATCTCAATAATTATATGAATGATAATTTTGGAAAATATAAGGGGTTAAGTGGCAAGTTTAAGTATCAGGGTTTATCTTTCGTTTCAAGTGGAATATCAATTTTTCTAAAAACATACTCATTTATAACAAGATTTATTGAAAAGAAATATCAAAAAACTTTTGGGGGGAGCATCTATCCAGTAATGTACTCAATTTTATTTAATAGGGAGATTTTAATAACTTTGCTTAACAAGCTGTTTTTTATCTTAATAACTGTAAGGATTACTATAAAGTTATATAAATAAGTTATAATACCTTCTGAAAGTATACTGAAGTTGATAAGATTTTTAATATGGGTTATTAAAAAAAGCACCATAGGTTGTAAAGTTCTTTACTTTTTTACTTTGCTATTCTTATAAAGAGTCCTTTATTAGACAAGTACCTGGTACATAATAGATAGTCAAGAATATTTGTTCAATGAATGAAGGCAGTATAGTGCATGGAGTAGAGGAAATGAGGCTCATGCCCACATCCCACTTGCTTCCAGTTCTATGACCTTGGACTAAAGACTTATTTGCTCTAAGTCTAATTTTCCTAAAGTGTACAGTGGAAATAATAATGGCATCTCTTTCGCATGGCTCTCGAAAAGTATTAAGACCTAAGGCACATGCACCATTATTGGTATTTATTTGGTAATTATAACCAAATTGTGTAATTCTATAATTGTGAGTTTTTACTGGCGCAGGTGTGCATGTGACCATTTGAGGACCCCAAGCACATAAGCCCCTATTTAGAAAATGAAAATGAAAACCTTCTGGGGGCTGCCTGGCACTTCTTCACTATCAGGAACTGTAAAGTGAACCTTACAGAGCTCTTATAATAACAGCAGTCATATGATGCCCTCAAAGGCCTTGATGACAGTAATTCTCTTATCCTCTCACCTCCTGATCCCCCAGGAATCTTAGAGTCCACCAGTGTTCATTATGGTCAGCCTACTTGTAAACATCCCTCTCTTTAGAAGGCGTAGTGGGCCATTCCATTCCCTCTCTTTTCACTGGTTCTTCCTCCAGTTTTTCTTGAATCATTTCCTTTGGTAAGCAGCTGTTTAGAAAATCTCAGGGAACAAAATCGAGATGTCTTTGTATTTTTCTCTGGGACATCCTTTGTCTGGGTTCAGGAGTTGCTGTCTCACACTGTAGTCTGAGTGATTCATAACTTGTGGTACTTTTGACTCTGCTTGAAACATCTATCTACAAAGAGCCCAGAGTCCATAAGGCATTGATAAGATTGGCCAAATTAAAAAAAAAAACAGTAAGAACCCTCATTTACCATGGAATGGAGAACACATGATTTGGAATGTAGAGGTTTAAACTCTACAACTCCAAAATGTTGAACAGTTCAATGAGTTCTGGCAAAGGTATGCAGTCGTGTAACCGCACTACACTCAAGATGTAGAGTGTCACCATAATCCCAGCAAATTTCCCTGTTCCCATGTTCCTATTTGCAGTGATTATACTTGCCCCACCCCTGACCCCAGGAGACTACTGATCTACTTCATCTTACCGTAGTTTTGCCTTTTCCGGAACATGATGCAAATAGATTCATGCAGTATGTAGTCTTTTGTGTCTGTTTTATTTTTGTTTTTTTTTTTTTGAGACGGAGTTTCGCTCTTGTTGCCTAGGCTGGAGTGCAATGGCGTGATCTCGGCTCACCGCAACCTCCGCCTCCCGGGTTCAAGCGATTCTCCTGCCTCAGCCTCCCGAGTAGCTGGGGTTACAGGTATGTGCCACCACACCTGGATAATTTTGTTTATTTAGTAGAGATGGGGTTTCTCCATGTGGGTCAGGCTGGTCTTGAACTCCCAACCTCAGGCAATCTGCCCACCCCGGCCTCCCAAAGCCACCATGCTGGGGTGGATTTTTACATAGCATAACATTTTTGAGATTCTCCCTGTTGGTATATCAGCAATTCATTTCTTCTTATTGCTGAATAGTATTCCATTGTAGGGACATACCAGTTTGTTTTTCCATTCACCAGTTGATGGACATGTGGATTGTTTCCAGCTTTTTGTCAATTATGAATAAAGCCTCTATAAAGATTTGTGTGCTAGTTTTGTTTAGACATAATGTTTTTATTTCTCTTAAATAAATTCCAAAGTGTGGGATTGCTGGGTTATATGATGTGTACATGTTTAACGTTACAAGAAGCTGCCAAACTATTTTCCACAGTAGCTACATTGTATATATTCCCACCAGTATTGTATGGGACTTTCAGTTGCTTCACATCCTCTTTTGTATATGGTATTATAAGTTACTTTTATTTTAGACATTTTGATAGGTATATATAGTTTGTTATTGTGGTTTTAATTTGCATTCCCCTAATGACTAATATGTTGAGCATCTTTTTATATGCCTATTTCTCATCCAAACATCTTTACCAATTAAGTGTCTATTCAAATATTTTGTCCAGTTTTTAATAGGGTTGTTTTCTTATTATTGAGTTCTGAGAGTCCTTTATGTATTCTAGAGACTTGTCCTTTATCAGATATGTATTTGCAAATATTTTTGTAGATATTTCATGGATTGTCTTTTCATTTGAGTGTCACTCAAAGAGCAGAAATTTTAAGTCCAACTTTTTTTTTTTAATGAATCATGCTTTTGGTATTGTATTTAAGAATATCATTCCCTAACCAATCTCACAAAGATTTTCTCCTATGTTTTCTTCTAGAAGTTTTATATTTTACACTTTAGATTTATTTTGAGTCAATTTGTATGTATGGTGTGAAATATGAATTAAGTTGTTATTCTGTGTGTTTGCATATGGATGTCCAATTGTTTTGCCCTATTTTTTGAAAAGACTATCTGATCTCCACTGAATTACCTTTGTACTTTTTGCAAATTTCAACTGACCGTATGTTGCGGGTCTATTTCTGAATCTTCTATTCTGTTTCATTTATCTATTCATCAACCCTTTTGCCAATACCACATAGTGTTGATTATGGTAGATTTATAGTAAGTCTTAAAATTAGATAATGTGAATCTTCTTTGTACTTCTTTTTCAAAGTTGTATTGGCAATTCCATTTTGTTTGCTTTTCCACATATATTTTAGAATCATCTTGTTGATTTTTTGTGTGTGTGTGTGATGGTCTCACTCTGTCACCCAGACTGGCTCACCACAACCTCTGCCTCCTAGGCTCAAGCGATTCTCCTGCCTCAGCCTCTCGAGTAGCTTGGATTACAGGTGTGTGCCACTACTGCCTGGCTAATTTTTATATTTTCAGTATAGATGTGGTTTCACTATGTTGGTCAGGCTGATCTTGAACTCCTGACCTCAAATGATCCACCTCCCTCAGCCTCCCAAAGTGCCAGGATTATAGCCATGAGCCACTATGCCTGGCACCATCTTGTTGATTTCTACCAAAAAAAAAAAAAAAAAAAAAAAGCCTGCTGGGATTTTGATTGGAATCACATTTAATCTATAAATCATTTTGGAGGTGAAATGACAACAATATTGAGTCTTCCAATATGTAAACATGGTATATTTCCACTTTTATTTACATCTTTGGTTTCTCTCTTCAATGTTTTATAGTTGAGCATGCAAATTTCATATTTTGTTAGATGTATACCTAAATATTTTACACTTTTGGTGCCATTTGAAATGATACTTTAAAATGTTTCATTTTAAAATTTCTTCATTACAAGTATTCCAAATATAATTGATTTTGTATGTTGTATATCCTATGACCTCACTAAAACTACTTCTTAGTTCCAGTAGCTTTTTTATAGCCTCTTTGGGAATTTCTTCTGTGAATAGAGATAGTTTTATTTAATATTTTATTCCTTTTCAATCTGCATATCTTTGATTTATTTTTCATGCCTTATTGCACTGGCTATGGCTTCCAGTACGATGTTGAATAGGAAGGTGAAAGTGTCATCCTTGCCTTGTTTCTCATCTTTAGGGAAAGCATTTGGTCTTTGAGCATTAAGTATGATGTTAGTTGTAGGTTTTTCATAAGTGCCTTTTCTTAGGTTGAGCAATATTGTATAAGGAATATAACAAATATATTCCTTATATTTCTGGTTTGCTGGTAGTGGTTTTAAAAATGATGAGTAAGTGTTGAATTTCGTCAAAGCCCTATTCTTTATCTATTGAGATGATCATACATCTGTTGATATGGTGCATTACTTTGATTGCTTTTAAAATTTTGAAACTAACTTACATTCCCAGGATAAAGCTCACTTGGTCTTGGTGTTTTATTCTTTTCATATATAGCTGGATGTCATTTGCATATATATATGTATATATATGTAAAAACAAGGTTTCACCATGTTGCCCAGGCTGGTCTTGGAATTCCTGGGATCAAGCAATATGCCTACCTCAGTCTCCTAAAGTGCTGGGATTACAGGCGTGAGTCACCGTGCCCAGCCTTGATGTGCTAAAATTTTGTTGCAGTTTTGTGTGTGTGTGTTCATGAGGCAAATTGGTCTATCACTTTCTTTTCTTCTCATGCCTTTGTCTGCTTTTGGTTTCAGGGTAATGCTGACCTCTCTCCTCTTTTATTTCTGGAAGAGTTTGTGTACAATTGGTATTATTTTTTCTATAAATATTTAGTAGAATTCACCAGGAAGGTCATCTGAGCCTGCAGTTTTCTTTGTTACAAGGTCTTAGACTATGAATTTATTTTTGAAGTGAATATAGTACAATTCAGGTCATCTGTTTTTTTTCTTGAGAGAACTGCCACTTGTCTTCATTTCTTTGACGGTGTCATTCAAAGAGCGAAAGATTTTACACTAGTCATAGTACTTAATACAATAGACAATAGCAAACAATTGTAAGTTCTTAAGCAGCACAGTACAGTGAAACAGTAGTGTTCAGGAAGATGAGTAGGATTTAGACAGGATCAAAGAAGGAGACTGGAGTTAAGGAGACTGTCTAGCAGACAGGGGTCAGGGCAGAGGTGAAGGTAGCAAAAAGGAGGAAAGTGAACACTTGGAAGTCACTTTAAAGAAAGAATTGACAGGACTCAGTAACTGTCTGGAAGTAGGGACACTCAAGAATGAACCTAAGATTCTTTGTGGAGAGACTGGAAGAATGGCACAACTGCAGACATAGCTGGCTAGATGGAAAAGGTAGCCATTGTACAGGGCTGGGTCATGCTTCCTCTTGGGATATGTTGAGTGTTAAGTGAGTTGCTATGGGAATTTCTGGTGAAAATAGCATTAGAAGGGATGACAGTAAAAGAGATTCCTGAATTAGCAAGGCCAGGGTGCCCCAGAAGGAAAAGAGAATCAGGTAGGATTTCTATATGAGATACAGCATGCCTAATTAAATTAGAATTTCCAATGAAAAATGAATGATTTTAAATAAGAATGTTCTAAATATTGCACTTGACATACTTATATTAAAAATTAATTCATTGTTTATCTTACATTCCAACTTCATTGAGCATCCTATATTTTTATTGCTAATCCTGGCAACTCTAGGATCTGAAAACTGTGATTTCCTTGTGGAATTGATCTCAGGAACCACAAAGAAAGACAAAACATCGTAAGAAGAAATCACAAAGGTGCAGAGGAATTTAAAAATACCAGTCAGTGTAGGTTGAGGACCAGGCTGTTGATGACAGAAGAGCACTAATACTATCCAAATCATAGGCCTATTTTCAAGTTTGGGTCCATAAATACAAATGTTAGCCGCATTTGAGTTTCTCTCTGAATAATATTAAAAATCACTTATGACCTAAGGAAATGACAGACTAAACATTATTAAAACATATTTCAAGAAAATTAGATATTATTATTTTAGTTCAGTTTATTAGAGACAGGGTCTAGCTCTGTCACCCAGACTGGAGTGCAATGGCACCATCATGGCTCACTGCAGCTTCAAACTCCTGGGCTCAGGTGATCCTCCCACCTCATCCTTCCAAATAGCTGGGACTACAGGCACATGCTACCATATTTGGCTCCTTTTCAAAAATTTTTATAGAGAGGGGGTCATGCTATATTGGCCGGGCTGATCTCAAACTCCTGGCCTCAAGTGAGCCTCCTGTCTTGGCCTCCCAGAATACTAGGATTACAGATGTAAGCCATTATACCTGGCCTAATTTATTTTAAAAATAGCAAATTATAATAATAATCTTATCAAGGGGGTAATTAGAAAAATTATAAAACTGGCATTAAATGCTTTAAATTAATTTGAGATAAATAATTAAATTAATTGAGATAAATAATACACTATATACTAGGGAGCTATGCCTTAAGATATGCATCCTCTCAGCAACTCTCTGAGCATAAACACTAATATGCCTTTTTCACAAATGAGAAAACTGAGGCTAAGAGACTTTTGTTCTCTTACTTCAAGTAACAGAGTGTGGTGGCTTCATATTGGAGCAGCTTAGCTAAACTGGAACTATGTTTCCCGGAATTCCCTGAACTTGTATGGCTCCTGTTTAGAGTTGGCCACAAGAGCTTTCTGTGCATGATTTGGAATGCAGAAGCGAAGCAGCAGCCATTGCACGCAGAGCAATGTTGCTGATCTCCTGGCTCGCTTTATTGGCATGAGGCAGCAGCTGCAGTCACAGGTCCCTTCGCTCCCACCGGTCTTCGTCAGGTGCTCTCAATCCTCGGCCAGGTTAGATGCAATGAGAGACAGTACAAAGCTACCATCCTGTGTTACTGCAAGCAAGTGTTCTGGCTTTCTACCACTTTGTGTCCAGCTTTCCTTGCCAACAGCCTGCCCTGCTTGTCATTTTCAGTGGCTTTGGGCCCTCCAGCAGAGGCAACATTAAGCCCCATATAGGCTCCAATCCATGCTCCCAGATTAGTGCTTTATCTGCTCCTCCAACTATCCCCTCCTTTGCAGACCTTTATTATCATATCTCCCACAGTTGCACAAATCTAATCCCTATGATGAATCCTTTACTCCATATTACTCCTAAGAGTTCTGCTTCCTGGATTGAACCATTGACTGATAACCAGAGCAAGCAAATTGCTGAGCAGCTTCCCAAGCCCGGGTCTGTCTGGTTCCAAGGCTTATATCAGTCTTCCTCTTATATTGAAGAAAAACAATTAAGATTTATGCTTTTATGGCCCAGCGAAGTGGCTCACACCTGTAATCCCAGCACTTTGAGAGGCTGATGCTGGAGGATCCCTTGACCCCAGGAGTTCAAGACTGGGCAACACAAGGAGACCCCGTCTCTACAAAAAACCAAAAAATTAGCTGGCTGTGTTGGCACACGCCTGTAGTCCCAGGTACTTGGGAGGCTGAGGTTGAAGGATGGCTTGAGTCCAGGAGGCTGAGACTGCAGTGAGCGTACCGCTGTATTCGAGCCAGTGATAGAGTGAGACCCAGTCTCAAAAACAAACAAACAAACAAACAAAAAAATATATATATACACACACTGTGATATTTGGATAACATTTATTATCAAGCTTGGCTTATTGTTATAAATGATATAATTGCTTAGTTATCTTGCTGAAATTGGTGGGTTTCATAGCAGTTTGAAGCTCGTTCATGTTTCCCAATACATGCTGTTTTGAACTTCAGCCATTGTGTATATGTTATCTCTCATACTGAATAATAAAGTTCTTCAAAAACAAAACAAAACTTTTGAGATTTGTTCTCCAACAACTTCTGCCACAGTCTTTTGCAAATAATAGGTGTTCGATAAATATTTGTTGGCTAAGCACAGTGACTTACACTTGTAATTCCAGCACTTTGGGAGGCTGAGTGAGGAGGATCAGTTGAGCCCAGGAGTTTGAGACCAGCCTGGGCAACACAGTGTGGGACCCTGTCTCTACAAAAAATTTAAAAATTAGCCAGGTGTAGTGGCATGCACCTGTAGTCCCAGCTACTTGGGAGGCTGAGGTGGGAGGATTGCTTGAGCCAATGAGGTTGAGGCTGCAGCTGCAGTCAGCTGTTATCATGCCACTGCACTCTAACCTGGACAACAGAGTGACACCCTGTCTCAAAAAATAAAGTTTGTTATTTTTAATATGAGTAATCCAATTCCTCAAAAATGTGCAGAATACTCCCACATTAGAATATGAACTTACATTTAGGGGCACAAGGGATATGTCATAATATGTACAAAAGATGTTGCGGTTGTAATGTATAGACAGGTCAACAATTGTAAATAGGATTTGGACTACTGTCCAAAGGGCTGGAATGTTCTTGTTACAAGCTGAGAAGCTTTACAATGAAAGAAAATCTTGCCCTCCCTTAGTCTAAGGCATATTGTGGAGATTTTTGTCACAAATTACTGAAAAGATGCCTGTCCTGTTACAATAGAGCAGTGCATCCATCAGTTTTCTTAGTCCTCGGAAACATACTCTGACACTTAATGAGAAAAAGATATTTTTGAAGGATAATAGATTGCCTCAGAATCTCTGGATCAGAGAATGAGACTTTTGGGCAGTGAAACTTAACTCCCCAGGAAAAATATGTTTCCTTAAATTTTGTGCTATTTACAAGTAATGGCCATAGACATGACACACATTTAAGTTTAACCTGTATTATTATTATTGTTATTTTTGAGACAGTGTCTCGCTCTGTCGCCCAGGCTGGAGTGCAGTGGCACGATCTCGGCTCACCACAACCTCTGCCTCCGTGGTTAAAGCGATTCTCCTGCCTCAGCCTCCTGAGTAGCTGGGATTACAGGCGCCCACCACCATGCCTGGCTAATGTTTGTGTTTACTAGACAGGGTTTCACCATGTTGGCCAGGCTGGTCTTGCACTCCCCACCTCAGGTAATCCACCTGCCTCAGCCTCCCAAAGTGATGGGATTACAGGCGTGAACAACTACACCTGGCCTAATCTGTATTATTAACATTTCTTCATTACTTAAAGTCCAGACAGTCAACAAAGTAATAAATCAAGCCCTGATTTGTGTAACATTTGCTACTTTTCATGGTGCACATATTGCCACTGCAGCCAGTCTCAAGCTCACAATGTGATGGCATTGAACATGGAATTGGGAAGAGATGTACCATTAAAGATACAATAGATGTAAATAATCTTATATCCATATGTAATAGTAAAATAACTAGGAAATGATGGATTTTGAGTGTTTGCTACCTTTTAAAAATATAATTTATTTAATTGTATGTTTATATAACTTCATTTTCAGTATTACATTTAACAACTGGTTCACAGCCTTTCTGAAAATTTAGCAGTCAGCTTTTGAAAGCTGGTATAGCTGGCTCCAGCACACCACTGCTTTGGGGCTACCTAGTCAGAAAACAGCACCCCAAGTCACCCACAGCAACGCGTCAGAGAAGATAGTGTCATACCATAGCTAGACACTGACCCTGCCACTAGCATTGGCTTTGGGCACAGGACAGTACAGCTACAGCCAATGCTCTTGCTAGTTCAGGAGGCATCCACAGTTGGCATCTGTCACCAGAGCACCGTGAACCTGTGTCCTTGTGTTGCTAGCTCCCAAGACTTTGATTTGGTAGATACATCTGATGATAGCCCTCAGGGACACAGAATCTGCAAAAAACAAACAAACAAAAGCAAAAGAAAACACAGGCATTTCACACTTTCAACTTAATAGGTAGCAGACTCTGCCTCATAATGAGAGGGATTCTCCAAATATAGAAAAAGAATTGAGATATTGGGTGGCCAGGAGAAGAACAAGTGTCTGCCCAGTTCTGTATTTCCTCCTGTTGATTGCCTTATATCAGTATACAATCTTTCCCTGCATCTAAACTTCTAAAAATAGAAGGAAGAAAGAAGAAAAATACGAAAGAAAGAAAAGGGAGGAGGGAAGTTTGGAGGGAGAGAGAGAAAAAGAATCTTGGAAGGAAATAAATGATTCTAACTCACATGATGAGTGAGCTCCAGTCCAATGGAAAATGTGCTCCCCTCCTTCCCAGAAACGTTCAGCCAGTGTCATCATGAACTCATCCAGCTCCAAGTCAGGATCTCAGGATGCTGTGTACGTCTCTTCTAGTGTCATCTCCATCCCGTCTCAATAATCTGGAATCTATGGACCAAGCTATAAAATTAATTACTAGATTAATTTAGAAGTTATATAAAATAGTAGGAAGAAAAGAGAAATTAGTTAAAATGTATTTAAACTATATTAAAATGTAGTTAAACCTGTCTCAAGAAAAAAGAAAATAGGTTTTTGTTTGTTTGTTTTGTGTGTGTGCATGTGTGTGTGTGTGTGTGTGTGTGTGTGTGTGTGTGTGTGTGTGTCTAGTCTTGCTAGGTTGCCCAGGCTAGTCTCAAACTCCTGGCCTCAGACAATCCTCCCACCTTTGCCTTCCAAAGTTCTGGGATTACCCCCTGCACCTGGCCAGTAGTTCTCATTTATATCATGAATCACCAGCCGGGGTAGAAGTTATGATTTCCTCCTCTACTACACAATGCATATTCTCTTTGCCTTCACCTAGCATTTCAGCTGGTTGGGATTCTTAACCCAAATGGATAACTCATACCATCATTCCTGAAAGAGGGGAGCCCTTAGTGGTCCTGCATATGTGGGGTTTCTATAATTTCACCACTATCAAGATAGTATTAAGAGGTGAACTGATGGGTCTTTAAGAATTTGTGCAGCTGGGTGCAGCGGCTCACTCTTGTAATCCCAGCTCTTTGGGAGGCTCAGGCAGGTGGATCACTTGAGGTCAGGAGTTCAAGACCAGCCTGGCTAACATGGCGAAACCCCCTCTCTACTAAAAATAGAAAAATTAGGGGCCGGGCGCGGTGGCTCACGCCTGTAATCCCAGCACTTTGGGAGGCCGAGACAGGCGGATCACGAGGTCAGGAGATCGAGACCATCCTGGCTACACCGTGAAACCCCGTCTCTA
>NW_012119932.1:4351393-4355374 GCF_000951035.1 Colobus angolensis palliatus
GGGAGGCGGAGCTTGCAGTGAGCCGAGATCACGCCACTGCACTCCAGCCTGGGCGACAAAACGAGACTACGTCTCAAAAAAAAAAAAAAAAGAAAAGAAAAAAAAATTAGCCGAGCGTGGTGGTGTATACTTGTAGTCTCAGCTACTCGGGAGGCTGAGGTGGGAGAATAGCTTAAACCTGGGAGGCGGAGGCTGCAGTGAGCTAAGATTGCACCACTGCACTCCAGCCTGGGTGACACAGCAGGATTCTGTCTCAAAAAAAGAAAAAAATTGGTGCATACTCTTTTCTTACTCTTTATTTAGTGACAATGTTACTTTTCCTTAATAGCCAGCAGTATTCACTGAAAGCAATGTAATAACTTTCTTGAACTGTTACCTGCTGCCATAAAAAACCTGAACTGGCCATGTGACACTTTCAGTTTATAATCTGGTTTACCTGTAGTAAAAGCATTCCTCCCTTGGGTACTAAGAGCCCTATGCCAGAGCCCACTGTCACAGGGATAGTCAGCAAACATTTTGCAAGTGTGTCATTAGGGATGGTAGTGGAAAGTTTCACTCTTCCTGCTACCTCTTGGTTCTAAATGCAACCCTCTAGCTGTGGGAAAATTGGTTGCTAGTTAAGAGTATTTGCTGCGTTCCAGAAGACAGGGCACCATGTATCATTAGGTGTTTAATTTGATGATTAGGTGTTAATCATTCCACCATTCTACAAGGCCTGCTACCCCTGAGTAATGTATATACAATAAGTGCATCTTATAAATGCAGGATTACTGTCTTGAATAAATTTTTGATAATATCGTCTTTTTCAAGATGTCTGTCAGCTTCACCGACTATACTGGTGAGTTAAACAGCAATGTGAAAAGAATCTCCATTCCTGTATCCCTTAGGGATAGAGTATTGCTTTTGGGTGACTTGTTGGTATAGAGGGAGGGAAGAGGGGACATTCTAAGGACTCTGAATGTGGCCCTTCCCATCATAATAGCTCTTACTACAATAGTCAGTATGAAGATTTCTTCCATTTCTAAATTTACTTTCCATTATGCTCTTAGCCACAGAGGAACTAAACGCAGTATAATCCTACCAGGTCTAAGTGAGACAAACTCATATCAGAACTTTATTTCAAGGTGGGCATGGTGGCTCACACCTGCAATCCAGCACATTGGGAAGTTGACGTGGGCAGGTCACTTGAGGCCAGGAATTCAAGACTGCCTAAGCAACATAGTGAGACCCTGTCTCTACAAAAAATTTAAAATAAAATTAGCCAGGCATGGTAGTGCTTGCCTGTAGTCGTAGCTACTCAGGAGGCTGAGTTGGGAGGCTCACTTGAGCTTAGGGGCTGGAGGCTGTAGTGAGCTATGATATGCACTCCAACCTGGGCAACAGAGCAATATTTTTATGGTCTCTAAAAAAATAAAAATTAAAAAGCCAAACAAGCTTTATTTCACATTTTTATTTATTCAATAACTACTTTTGTGTATCAGCCACTTACAAGGCATGGTTCTAGCTACTTGAGATTCAGTAAGGAACAAAACAGACAAAAATCTCTGTCCTTATGGAGCTTGTTTTAAAAGAAAAAAAAGCAGACAACAGGCCATGTTCAGTGGCTCACACCTGTAATCTCAGCACTTTGGGAGGCTGAGGTGGGTGGATCACTTGAGGTCAGGAGTTTGAGACCAGCCTGGCCAACATGGTGAAACCTCTAAAAATACAAAAATTAGCTGGGCGTGTTGGTGGGCACCTGTAGCCCCAGCTACTTAGGAGGCTGAGGCAGGAGAATCACTTGAACCAGGGAGGTGGAGATTGCAGTGGGCCAAGATCATGCCACTGCATTCCAGCCTGGGCAACAGAGTGAGACTTCATCTTAAAAAACACAAACAAACTAACAAAACCAGACAATAAATGAAATAAGTAAATAAGTAATGTGACACACAAGAAAGAAACACATTCTGTCGTGCAAAAAATAAATCTAGGAAAGGGGATAGGGCATTCTAGATGGGGAAGTGTTTTCACTTTTAAAAAGGGTGGTCAGGGAATGCCTTATTGAGCTGGTAACATTTGAGCTAAGATGAAAGGAAGTAATGGAGTGATTCCATTCTTTCCTATAAAACACATTGCATTCAAGAATTAGATTTAAACTGGCTCTAAGCCAGTTGCCAATAATCCCTCCAAACAAGATATTTGCCTTTACAGTGTATATTTACCCTGATTAATGACCATAGGCACCTTTGGGAAAGCCTGGGAGAGGAATTTACGCTTTACATGCCTAGTGACCACAGATGATAATGTAGCTAAAGTACCATATAATAACAAAGTCCCATGTAGACTCTGGCTGTTTTGTCTCACCACCACCACCACCACAACCACCACCACCACCACCCTCTATGGAGGGCAGCAGAAACACGAACAAACCTGTGTCTATTTTTAAGACTCCATTCATATCATGGCCCTTTTGTTATGACAATGGATGTGCAGATACATTGCAAGTAATTCAGTTATAAGGATGAGAATGTTACATTATTTCACATTGCAAGTAATTCAGTCATAGGGATGAGAATGTTACATTGTTTCTGTCTTTGATTTGTAGTGGCTGAGAGCATTGGCTTTGAAATTTGGAAGACTTGGGTTTAAATTCTAGATCCATAACCTACGTGTATGATCCTAGGCAAATGACTCAACCTCTCTAAGCCTCAGATTCCTCATCTGGAAAAATGGGGACAATAATATTTATTTCATTGTTTGATGAGGTTGTTATTGAGAATTAAATAAAATAATCTGTAAAATGCTCAGGGCTATATATTAAGAACTTAATAACCTCTGAACTTCTGTTTCCTAAGTGAAACCTCATGAGGATTTGTAAAGCACTCAGTCTCGTCAGGAAGACACTTACAAATGATCATAAAATGCCTCAGCAGGTGTCTAATCTCACCCACTATAAAACTGTCATGATTAAAAAGCAACACATAGACTGCATCAATTCTATGGAAAGTCTCAGTGTCAAATTTAGAAAATAGCAAGGCTATTCCCTGAGCCCTCGAGTGCAGGTACTGAGTCTTGTTCCCACTGTGTCCCTACGCACTACCACACCTCATAGAGGACATGACAAAAATCAGGCACTGAAGAGATATTTATTGAATAAATCTTTTTTTAAATTATGCTTCCAAATGCTAGAGGTTTTATTTATTTATTTATTTATTTATTTATCTTCAGCTTCCAAAGCCTTATGCTACAACACACTTCCAATCAAAATTCCAGCAGGGTTGTTTTTCTTTTGTAGCAATGGAGAAGCTGATTCTAAAATTAATGTGGAAATGCAAAGGGTGAAGAATACCCACCACAATCTTGAAGAGCAAAATTGGAGGACTTTTACTTTCAGATGCTAGGACTTAAAACTTTGGGAGACCAAGGGAGGCGGATCACAAGGTCAGGAGTTCAAGACCAGCCTGGCCAAGATGGTGAAACCCCGTCTCTACTAAAAATACAAAAAAAAAAAATTAGCTGGGCATGATGGCGGGTGCCTGTAATCCTAGCTACTCAGGACGCTGAGATGGAGAATTGCTTGAACCCAGGAGGCAGAGGCTGCAGTGAGCTGAGACAGCGCCATTGCACTCCAGCCTGGGCAACAGAGCGAGACTCCATCTCAAAAAAAAAAAAAAAAAAAAAACTACAATCATTAGGACAACATGGTATTCATGCATAGACAGAAAACTTGTCATATAGAACAGAATAAAGAATCAAGAAACAGACTCATACATACATGATTACCTGGCTTATGGTAAATGTGACATAGCAGGGCAATGAGGAAAGTATTGGTGTTGAGTCAGCTTGGTATCTATATGGGAAAAAAATGTACCATAACTTTACCTCACCCCTTATACAAAAATAACTTCTGTGTAGAGTACATGTAAAAGGTACATGCGAATAGTGCTTTTTAGAGAAAAATACAGGAGAAATCTTTATGATATTGGAATAGGCAAAGATGGC
>NW_012119932.1:4355856-4363636 GCF_000951035.1 Colobus angolensis palliatus
GTCTCGATCTCCTGACCTCGTGATCCGCCCGTCTCGGCCTCCCAAAGTGCTGGGATTACAGGCTTGAGCCACCGCGCCCGGCCAAAAATATTTTTTTAAATGATATAATAAGATATATTAAAATTAAGAACTTTGTTCATCAAAAGACACCCTTAAGATAATAAAAAGAGAAACTATAAAATGGGACAACATGGCCAGGCGTGGTGGCTCACGCCTATAATTCTAGCACTTTGGAAGGCCGAAGTGGGTGTATCACGAGATCAGGAGTTCAAGACCAGCCTAGTAAAGATGGTGAAACCCCCTCTCTACTAAAAATACAAAAATTAGCTGGGCATGGTGGCAGGTACCTGTAATCCCAGCTACTCGGGAGGCTAAGGCAAGAGCATCACTTGAACCTGGAAGGCAGAGGTTGTAGTGGGCCGAGATCGCACCATGGCACTCCAGCCTGGGTGACAGAGTGAGACTCCGTCTAAAAAAAAAAAAAAAAAAAAAGGGAGAATATATAATAATACGTATATCTGAAAAGCACTCATCCAGAATATGTAAACATTTCTACAAATCAAGAAAAAGACAGACTACCAATAGGAAATGGAAAAAAGACTTGAACAGACTTTTTTTTCTTGAGACAGAGTCTTGCTCTGTTGTCCAGGCTGGAGTGCAATGATGCAAGCTCAGCTCACTGCAACCTCTGCCTCCTGTGTTCAAGCAATTCTCTCCCTCAGCCTCCCAAGTAGCTGGGATTACAGGCGCACGCCACCGCACCCAGCTAATTTTTGTATTTTTATAGACACAGGGTTTCGCCATGTTGACCAGGCTGGTCTCGAACTCCTGACCTCAAGTGATCTGCCCACCTCAGCCTCCCAAAGTGCTGGGATTACAGGTATGAGCCACCATGACTGGCCCATGAACAGGCTTTAACAAAAGATTATGTAAAAATGACCAATAAATCTATGAAAAGATAATATCATTAGGCAATAGGGACATGCAAATTAAAACCACATTGGCTCTACCAAACATCTGAAGAATAATTAACACCAATTTGTTTCAAACTCTTCCAAAAAAGAGAAGAGGAGGAAACACTAACTCATTTTATGAGGCCAGTGTTACTCTGATTCTAACGCCAAAGACACCACAAGAAAACTACAGACCAATATTACTTATGAATATAGAAGCAAGAAACCTCGAAAAACACTATTAAATCAAGTGAAATGGCATATTAAAAGGATTCGAAACTATGACTAAGTGGAATTTAAAAATCAGGAATACTAGTGTGGTTCAGTATAAGAAAATTAATCAATGTAATACATAACATTAATAGGATGAGGGGGAAAACCCGCATGATTATCTCCGTTGATGTAGAAAAAGCATCTGATAGAATCCAACACCTTTTCATGATGAAAACACCCAAAAAACTAGAAATAGAAGGAACTTTCTTCAATGTGATAAAAAGCATTTGTAAAAAACTCATAATTAACATTATGCTCAATGGAATGAAAGACTAAAAACTACTCCCCTAAGATCAGCAACAAGACAAAGATGTCCGTTTTAATAACTACTGTTCAACAGTGCCCCTTAAGTTCTAGCCAGAGCAGTTAGGCAAGAAAAACAAATAAAGGACATACGAATTGGAAAGGAAGAAGCAAAACTAACTATTTTCACAGAGGACATGATCCTACATGTAGAAGCTCTCAAAGACTGTACAAGAACAAACAAGAATATTTGTTTTTAGCTCTAGTAAAATCTGCTTTCAGTATTAGATTTTAGTAGAGGTAAAAACAAATTTAGCAAAGTTGCAAAGTACAAGATCAACACACAGAAAAAACAGTTTTGTTTTGTTTTGTTTCTTTTTTGAGATTGAGTCTTGCTTTGACGCCTAGGCTGGAGTGCAGTGGTGTGATCTCGGCTGACTGCAACCTCTGCCTTCTGGGTTCAAGCGATTCTTCTGCCTCAGCCTCCTGAGTAGCTGGGACTACAGGTGCGTGCCACCACATCCGGCTAACTTTTGTATTTTTAGTAGAGATAGGGCTTTGCCACATTGGCCAGGCTGGTCTGCAACTCCTGGCCTCAGGTGATCCACCCGCCGTGGCCTCCCAAAGTGCTGGGATTACAGGCGTGAGCCATTGTGCCTAGTTAACAGTGATTTTTCTATATACCAACAACAAACAACCAATAAGGAAATTAAGAAAACAGTCTCATTTTCCATAGCATGGAAATGACAATACTACACAGAGTGGTCTATAGATTCAATGTGGTCTCTATCAATGTTCCAATGATAATTATTGCAGAAATGGAAAAGCCTATTCTCAAATTCAAATGCATTGTAAAGGACCCTGAATAGTGAAAAGCTACTAAAAAAGAACAAAGTTGGAGAACTCACACTTCCTAATTCCAAAACTTATTTCAAAGCTGCAGTAATCAAAACTATATGGTACTGACATAAGACAGACATGTAGACCACTGTAATAGAATTGAGAGTATGGAAATAAACCCATAAATCTATGAAAATTTGATTTTCAACAAGACCATTCAATGGGAAAAAGATACTCTTCAATAAATGATGCTGGGACAACTTGATATACCTGTGCAAAATAATAAAGTTGGACACCTGTTCAACAGTGCTCCTTAAGTTCTAGCCAGAGCAGTTAGGCTACCCCCTACCATATATAAAAATCAATTCAAAATGGGTCAATAATCTAAACATAAGAGCTAAGATCATAACATTCTTAGAAGAAAACATAGATTTTCTTCTATATCTTCATGACCTTGAATTTGACAACGATTCTTAGATATGACAACCCAAAGCAAAAGCAACAAAAGAAGAAAATAAATTGGATGACTTATGAAAATTACAAGCTTTTGTGTTAATGTCAAAGGACATTGTCAAGAAAGTGAAAAGACTGTATACAGAATAGGAGAAAATATTCACAAATAAGTATCTGATATCTAGAACATAGAAAGAACTCTTAAAACTCAATGACCAAAAGACAAATAATACAATTAAAATATAGGCAAAGGACTTGAACAGACATTTCTCCAAAGAAGATAGGCAAATGGGCAATGGAAACCTGAATATATACTCAACTTCATTAGTTATTAGAGAAATGCAAATCAAAACCACAATGAGGTTCATACCTGCTAGGATGGCTATGGCTATAATTTTAAAAACAAATACAACCTGAAAATAATAAGTACATTTCCTGCCAAGGACATGGAGAAATCAGAACCCTAGTACAGTGAGAATGTATTTTTTTTCTTTTTTTTTTTTAAAGGCAGAGTCTTACTCTGGTGGAGGGCAGTGGTGTGAACTTGGTTCACTGCAACCTCCGCCTCCTGGATTCAAGCGATTCTCATGCCTCAGCCTCCTGGGACTACAGGCATGTGCCACCACGCTCAGCTAAGTTTTTGTATTTTTAGTAGAGATGGAGTTTCGCCATGTTGGCCAGGCTGGTCTCGAACTCCTGGCCTCAAGTGATCCACCCTCCTTGGCCTTCCAAAGTGCTGGGACTGCAGGTGTGAGCCACCGCACCTGGCCAATTGTGATAATGTAAAATTGTTCAGCCACTGTGGAAAACAGCTTGGCAGTTCCTCGATAAGTTAAACATAGAATTACCATATGACCCAGGAATTCCTGTCCTAGGTATATACCCAAAAGAATGGAGGTACTCAACCAAATACATGCACACACAGGTTCCTAGCAGCACTATTCACAATAGCCAAAAGGTGGAAATGGCCTAGATATCCATCAATGGATGCATAGATAAACAAAACTGTAGTACATACACACCAGGAAATATTAACCAGCTATAAAAGGAATGAAATACTGATACATGATACAATATGAACGAACCTTGAAAACATTATGCTAAGAGAAAGATATTAAACACAAAAGGCCACATATTGTGTGATTCCATTTATCCGAAATATCCAGAGTAAGTAAATCTATAGAGATGAATGCAGATCCATGGGTGCCAAGGGATGGGTCAAAGGACAGGAAACATGGAGCCATTGCTTCATGTATACAGAGTTTCCTTTTGGAGTAATGAAATGTTCTGGAGCTAGATAGAGGTGGAGGTTGTACTACATTGCGAATGTCCTAACTGCTATTAAATTGTTCACTTTAAAAAGGTTAATTTTGTTATGTGACTTTCGCCTCAATAATCAAAATAAAAAGAAATTATAAAAAACACATTGGAATATCCACCAGAAGAGTTAAAATGAAAAAAGACATACAATACCAAGTTTTGGCTGGGACGCAGAGCAAGAGGAGCTTTCAAAAACTGGTTATGGAGGTGTAAATTGGTTACAGTTACTTGGGGAAATTGGCAATATCTACTAGAGCTAAACCATATGCATACCCTATGACCCAGCAAATCTACTCTTCAGTGTATACACAAATAAGTGCATAAATATGTTCATCAAAAACGTGTTCAGAGGAATACTACTTGTAATAGCCCACAGCTGGAAATTAACCAAATGCCCATCTACAGTAGAATAGATAAACAAATGGAACACTGTACAGCAATGAAAATGGACATTCTAAAACTATATGCAACAATATGGATCTACCTCATGAACATAATGTTGAATGAAAGAAAGAAACCAGATACAAAAGAGTACATGCCACATGATGAATCTATGTGGTTGCAAGTTAGGATAATGGGTGTTTTTGAGGAGACACTGGAAGAAAACAGTGCCTTCTGGGGTGCAGATAATATGCTAGGTTTTTTTTTTCTTTTTTTCTTTTTTTTTTCTTTTTTTGAGACAGGGTCTCCCTCTGTTGCCCAGGCTGAAGTGTAGTGGCACAATCACAGCTCACTGCAGCCTCCATCTTCCAGGCCCAAGTGATCCTTCTGCCTCAGCATTCCAGGTAGCTGGGACCACAGGCACACATCACCATGCCTTGGTTATTTTTTTTTTTTTTTTTTTTTTTTTAGTTTAGGAGCTGAGGTTTAATGGGCAGAAGAAAAGAGAAAGAAGAACAGCTCTCTCTATTGAGAGAGAGGGGTAAGAGATGGCAGTCATGGACAGGAAAGGAGGAAATTATGATAGAAAAGCTGGAGATCCCGTTGCCGACACCCCAACGGGCAGTCAGAGGCTGGGGTCAGTCAAGAAACCTTTGGATAACAGTGGGGTGGGGGGGTAGCACCAGCCAAAAATCCTCCGTTGTTCCAGAACCTTTTCCAGCCCACCCCACGGCTAAGTTCTCCCTGAAAGGAAGCTGGTTCAAACATGGCTAACATGCCCAGCAACACGTGGGTGCTGGGGGATTCTCCATGTTCTCTGCAGTAAGCCTGTCCCCCAAGTCTTGCAACGCTGGCAGTCATGTTAATCGTTTTTAAATGGCTGAAGGGGGCCCAGTATTTGGTTTGATGTGGTTCTAAAATGGAGGCCGAGCACCCCAAATGAAAGGACAGAGTTGGATTCTGCTCCTGTACTCACTGTTTCGATGAATGCTGTGCCTTGGTGTCCCAGACAAGGTCCCCAATATGATACAGTGACATTGTCTGGGGTATATACCCAGGGTTCATAGTCTCGCGCCGGGAAAATGTAGGACACAAACACACACAAGGAGTTTAGGAGCGGAGGATTAATAGGCAGAAGAAAAGAGAAAGAAAAACAGCTCTCTTTATTGAGAGAGAGGGGTCTTCTGAGCAGAAAGAGCCTCTTTTATAAAATGTTTAGTAGAGACAAGGTCTCACTGTGTTGCCCAGGCTGGCCTCAGATTCCTGGCCTCAAGTGATCTTCCTGCCTTAGCCTCCCAAAGTGCTGGGATTACAAGGTGTGAACCACAGCATCTGGCCTATTTTCTCATTTGTTGCTGTTTTCATGCACGTGTTCAATTTATGGAGGTTCATAGCTATACACTTTTCTGCTTATATTATTCTTCAATAAAAAATTTAAAATAGTATTATGAAGAAGTTTTGGGTGATGGGGAAACTTGTTTCTGGAAGATCTTTGAGAGTTTCGGGACAAATCCTGACTTCCCTACTTCTAAAAAGCTTAGCCACCCAGAGCAGTTTGGATTGTATAGCAGTCATCATCATGCTCTGTCTTCTTCTGGGGTTACAATAAGCCATGGAGAGACTTCCACTCAGAATTTCCATTCCTAGTTTGAAAGGAGAGCATCATTTCATTTGTTTGCATGAGAAATGGAGAATTTGTAGCTGGAGAGGACTTCAGAGGTAGCCTAGTCCAATTCCTTAATTCTACTAATTAGAAAAAAAGTACAGAGAAGTAATCCAAGCAAGTATAACATAATATCATGTAAGTAATATAAGCAATATAATCAAGTAATATAAGACATTAGGTAATATAAGTTTAAGTAAAATAAGCCATATATTCTCTTCTCTGTTCATATTAATGATCTTAAGGGATTCTAAATCTCAATCCTGCATGTCCCTCCTCCCATTTGTAATTCAAATTATGTAATTTTAGGATTTCAGATATTGAAATTATTATTAGAAATAAAAATTTAAAACACTGATAAAGTATCCCTTTAGGATTATCTTTCCTGCATTAAGAAGTATGTAAAGTAGATCTCAGGCGTTTTTGAGATTTAACAGATCAAGTTAGGAAATTGAATATAATTGATCTGCTAGGACAAATTTCCTTAATAATTATAGGTGACATTGAAGTACTAGAGTTGAATGCATTTCAGGAGTTAATAACAAATGAGAAAGTAATGAGCTAATTTTATAAAAGGGTCCAGTGCTATGTATCTTTAAGGGAAGCTTAACAATCACGAGAAATGGAAAAGTGGAAATATTTTCTTCTCAGAAAATGCCACCAAGTCATTTACTGCAAATGTCTAAGTTGAATTTATATTTTTATGAAAAATAAATTTGAGTTTCTGTCAAAATATGTCGGTTCTCTTGAATTCCAGTTCATTTATATTAAACCAGGCATGAATTGACAAGCTCTTAACCATAAGCTTGAGACAGTCATTTTGGTCTTCTCAGTTGGAATTCCTGTTCTGAACACCTATACTTGATGCACATACATCGTCCCTTGGCTATCATCCCTGTGCCCATCTGTTGGCATGGCTAGCTGCCCACTCACAAGTTTGGACTCCCGCCCTAGTGTGGAGGTGCCAGGGAGTAACAGTTTACAGCGGCAGCCTGCACAAGAATGTCAATGTGTTCTCTGCCCAATGTTGCAACATGGTGTCCATGGAACTTAAGTGCTGTGTGTTTCCCTTTATTGGATCACATTGTTCATCATATGTTCTTGATAAATGAAATGTAGAGAATAGTAGAGTCTGGGGAGAAGAGGATGAGGGAAGTGAGCTTCCTGGTTTTTAATGTTTTAAAACCTGCAGGGTGGGCCTGACACAGTGGCTCAGCCTATTATAGCACGTTGGGAGGCTGAGGCAGGTGGATAACTTGAGGCCAGCCTGGCCAACATGGTGAAACCCTGTCTCTACTAAAAATACCAAAATTAGCTGGGCATGGTGGCCATGCCTGTAACCCCAGGTACTTGGGTGGCTGAAGCACAAGGATTGCTTGAACCGGGGAGGTGGCGGTTGCAGTGAGCCGAGATCGCACCACTGCCCTACAGCCTGGGCGACAGAGGGAGACTATGTCTCAACAAACAAGCAAACAAGCAAAAAGAAAATAAAAATAAATCCCTGTAGGTTAATTTCACTGGAGCAGCTACCTTGGGAAGCCAGGAAGATCATCATAAGTACCCCATAGGAGAAAACATCACCCCTACTCCGCATTTTTTTTTTCTTTTCTTTCTTTTTTTTTTTTTTTTGAGACGGAGTCTCGCTCTGTCGCCC
>NW_012119932.1:4366378-4381009 GCF_000951035.1 Colobus angolensis palliatus
GCCACTCAGAAAGCTGAGGCAAGGAGAATTGCTTGAACCCAGGAAACTGAGATTGCAGTGAGCCGAGGTCGCACCACTGAGTTCCAGCCTGGGCGACAGAGTGAGACTCTGTCTCAAAAAAAAAAAAAAAAAAAAGAAAGAAAGAAAGAAAATCAAACTGTGCTATAAAATAGGAGGCATTATTTACATCCCTAGAGAAAAATCATCCTTATACATTTGTGGGGAATTACTTTCCTTGGTATTTGAAAAAAAAAAAAAAATCATGTTAACTTTTTAACTTTGATTTTAGGTTCAGGGGTACATGTGAAGGTTTGTTATATAGGTAAATTGCATATCACAGGGGTTTGGTGTAAGATTATTTCATCGCCCAGGTAATAAGCACGCTACCCAATGGGTAGTTTTTTGATCCTCACTCTCCTCCCTCCATCCATCCTCAAGTAGACCCCAGTGTCTGTTGTTCCCTTCTTTGTGTCCATATGTACTCAGTGTTTGGCTCCCACTTACAAGTGAGATCATGCAGCATTTGGTTTACTATTCCTTTAACTTTTAAGTTAAATGTTGGGTACAAATGTAGAAGTTTTTTTTTTTTTTTTTTGAGACAGAGTCTTACTCTGTCATCCAGGTTGGAGTGTAGTGGTGCGATCTTGGCTCACTGCAACCTCCACCTCCCGGGTTCAAGCGATTCTCCTGCCTCCCTTTCAAGTAGCTGGGATTAGAGGTGCCCACCGCCATGCCCGGCTAATTTTTGTATTTTTAGTAGAGACGGGGTTTCACCATGTTGGCCAGGCTGGTCTCAAACTCCTGACCTCAAGTGATCCACGCCTCAGCCTCCCAAAGTGCTGGAATTACGGGTGTGAGCCACTGTGCCCGGCCTGTAGAAGGTTTTGAACGCAAGATTGGAAGTTTGGATTTTGTCACAGTGGCAGTAGTAGTTATTTACAGATTTTCAGCTCGGGAGTGACATGCTACTTTTATTCAATTTATGTAGTCTTTTCACTTTTAAAATACATAAATGGTTTAAGCTTAACCAGGAGATTGCCATTTCATGATGAGTTTCATAGGACTATCATCGTCATCATCATCATCATCATCATCATCTGTTATTTTGTGCCAAGCACCATTCTGTAGTTTAAGTATATTTACTTGTTTAATCCTCACACAACCCCATATATAATTACTATTATAATGATTATTCCGATTTTATGAAGACACTAGGCACAGACAAATTAAATGCTTTTCCTTAGCTTACACAGCCAACAAGCAGAGAAGCTGGGATTTGAACACAAGCTTCAGTCTGTGCTCTTCAACAAATATTCAACTAGATTCAATAAGTATTTATTGAATATCTACAATGTGACACAACTGTGTTAGATGATGGAGCCAAAAAGCAGGAAAATAGCCAGGCATAGTTGTTCACGCCTATAATCCTAGCCCCTTTGGAGTCTGAGGAGGCAGGATGGCTTGAGCCCAGGTGTTTGAGGCTGCAGTGAGCTATGATTGTACCACTGCACTCCAACCTGGGTGACAGAGCGCGATCCTGTCTCAGAAAAAAAAAAACAAAAAAAAAACAAGGAAAAGGTATAGTGACGGCTCCTAGGGAGTCTATCCTTCATGAAAACATCCTTGTTAATAATATTTTCCCCTAGTTAGTCATAAATAATCACTATTACTTATTTATTAATTTAACATTAATCTATTGAGCACTTACTTTATGCCAAGCTTTGTTCTAGGTGTTTAAAGCCAACAAAATTATCTGCCTTCATGGAACTTACCTGCTAGTGAGGGGAGACAGACAATAAACAAATAAATAACTAAAATATGTATCTGAAGATGAGAAGTGAGATAGATAAAAGAAGGAACGGAAGATACTGCTGGGGTGAAGGTGGGAGTTGCAATTTTAAATAAGCTAGGTAAAGTCAGGTAAAGACTCACTGAGAAGGTGACTTTTGGTCCAGGACCTGAAGATATCTAGGAAGATACCTGGAGAAAGAGTATTCCTGGTAGAGGAGCAACAGTGGCAAAGATCTCCAGGAATGAGTACACCTGGAGTGCTGGAAGAATAGCAAGGAAGCCCCTGTGGCCAGAACAGAGACAGAGCACAGCGGGGGACCAGGCAGAGCACAGTGGGGGACCAATCCAGGACTTTTGAGACAACCATGAAGACTTTGACTCTATCCCAGATGGGAATACACCGGAAGGGTTTGAGCAGAGATTTTAAAAGGATCGTCTTGGATGCTCTACTCAAAGTAGGCATTAAGTATAGGGGTTGGAGGAGAGGCTGAAGTAGGAAAGTCAGTTAGGAGACTATTGCAAGAATCTAGGGGAGAGATTATGGTAGTGTACGTCATGATGGAGGTGGTAAGAAGGGATTGGAGTCTGGATAGGTTATAAATGTAGAACGAATAAGACCCCCTCACAGGTTAGATGTGGGGGTGCAGGAGAAGAGAGAAGAGCAAAGGATGACACCAAGGCTTTGGACCTGAACAATTTGGAAGGATAGAGTTACCATTTATTGAGATGGGGAAGAGAGTGGGATTTACAGTTTTTATCTAGGGGGAAAAAATCAGAAGTTCCATTAGGGACACATCAAATTTGAGATGCCTGTTACACATTCACGTCATGCTCTATAGGCAGGGAGATATTTGAGACTGCAGTTCAGGGAGGAGATGTGAGCTATGTATAACATTAGGAGTTGTCAATACAGAGGAAGTTTGTCAAGCCTAGAGATTACTTGAGAACAACCTAGGAAAGAGACCGATTGAAAGACTGAGCCTTGGGGTGCATCAACATGTAGACTTAAAGGAAAAAAGCGTCAGGAAGAAAATCAGTAGAAAATCACTGCCGTGTTTGGAAGGAGCACAGGAAGATCTTGTTGCATTTTTAAACTAGATTCATCAGTTTCCCAAGACCATATTCTGTTTCTTTATTGAAAACTTGGCAGCCGTGTGTAAAGTGGCATTGTTTCTTTTCACAAACAAATTAGAGCCCGTTTAGTACTGTGTTTGAGTGCTATTAAATATTTAGGTAATCGGTTGCAGGACTAATTGACCTTTGGGGAGGTCTTTGTAGCACCTTCTAGAATGTCAAGTGTTTTGTTTTTAAATAATAAAAAATTGTTGCTTGAGAGTATGCAAATCAAATTCTCAGTCCAATTAATTACATATTAATGTTTCGTTAAGTAAATCTGCTTAAGGTGAAATTGCTCTACAGTCAGTTTTAGCGAGTAACCAACTGATATTCGGGGTCATAGAAGGTCTTTAATGCAGGAATAATGTGAATCAAGGGAAATGTCTGTGAATTATATGGTAAGAGTTGTCTGTTCTCTTTGCATGGAGGTTTTCCAGCTAATTGAGTTCATTACTTGTCCCATTAAAGGAGATTTAGTATGTCAACACTGTAGCTGGATAATAGAAGGTCTGTAGCAAAAGTATGGCTCACACTAAAGTTCAAATCTTTATTTCTAGGGAACAAGATATAGAGATAACAAAGGGAATGAGGAAACAGAGGTTTTAGCATTCCAGACTGAATATGAAAAGAGGCTCGGCAGGCGACAGGGCACAGCCAAGAATGAAAAAGGTGGGGGAAATCTCACAAGATACTCTCCACTTCTTCAGGTCTGCCCCTCTGCTAGATACATTTCTGTTCTCCTGTCTTCCCCATCTTGGTAACCTTATAACACATTCACCATGAGGCAGGAAAATATGGTCTGAAGGCAGGGAACCTAAGGCCGATTCACACCAGCTGTAACAGGAAATACCCTCTCCATAGGGCATACACTGAGGAAATGGCTTTGTAACTTCACTTCATCCTCTTCATTTACATAGGGTGTACCCCAAGTAGAGGGAATTTAAATTCACGAAAACTGTGACAAGGCCTTTGTGCCCCTATGCTCAGGCCGGCTCGAATAGTGTGAAGCTTACTTTCTCTTTTTTTTTTTTTTGAGGCAGAGTTGCGGTGAGCGCGATCTCGGCTCACTGCAAGCTCCGCCTCCCAGGTTCAGGCCGTTCTCCTGCCTCAGCCTCCCCAGTAGCTGGGACTACAGGCGTCCGCCACCACGCCCAGCTAATTTTTTAAAATATATTTTTAGTACAGACGGGGTTTCACCGTGTTAGCCAGGATGGTCCGGATCACCTGACCCCGTGATCCGCCCGCCTTGGCCTCCCAAAGTGCTGGGATTACAGGCGTGAGCCATGGCGCCCGGCCGGAGTGTACTTTCATTTTCCGTAAATCCCTTTATTTCTTCCTTGTTTTGTTTGTGCGTTTTGTCCAATTCTTTGTTCAAGATGCCAAGAACCTGGATACCCTCCACCGTTAGTTAACAGCCATGCTATCCCACCTAAGCAACTATTTTGTTTTACTAGCCAGAATATTCCTGCTAAGGAGCTATACTAAGGACTCACATGTATTGTGCATCACAGCCAGATATTGCCTTCCTTCTGCAGTCTGTATACATATGAGCCAGGTGTGGCAGACACTGCTATTGGCTCCCAAATCCATTCACTCCCTTTCTCTACAGTAACTCTGGAATTTTAGCAGACACAGACCACACAAAATAAACATTAGTTTTTCCAGGCTCTTTTGCCATTCCATTCTGACAACATACCCATTTTGAGATTTGCAAAAAGTTTTGCCTCTTCCATGAAACCTGATCCAAATCATGTACCTGAAAGGTGATTTTATTCTTCTGTGAATGCTCACAGGATTTTACCTGCACTTCTGTTATGACATTTATAAAAATGTCTGATATACATTCCTTAACACTTTTTTTTTTTTTTTTTTTGTGAGACGGAGTCTCGCTCTGTCGCCCGGGCTGGAGTGCAGTGGCCGGATCTCAGCTCACTGCAAGCTCCCCCTCCCGGGTTTACGCCATTCTCCCGCCTCAGCCTCTGGAGTAGCTGGGACTACAGGCGCCCGCCACCTCGCCGGGCTAGTTTTTTTGTATTTTTTTAGTAGAGACGGGGTTTCACCATGTTAGCCAGGATGGTCTCGATCTCCTGACCTCGTGATCCGCCCGTCTCGGCCTCCCAAAGTTCTGGGATTACAGGCTTGAGCCACCGCGCCCGGCCCAACACTTTTTTTTTGAGACAGAGTCTTGCCCTGTCACCAGGCTGAAGTGCAGTGGTGCACCTATAGCTCACTGCAGCCTTGAACTCCTGGCTCAAGTAACCCTCCTGTCTCATTCCACAGGCGTGGAATCCCATACCCAGCTAATTTTTAGTTTTGTTTTTTTTTAATTTTGTAAAGATAGGATCTCTCTGTGCTCCTCAGTTTGATCTTAGATTCCTGGCCTCCTTCTACTTTGGCCTCCCAAAGTTCTGGGATTACAGATGTGAGCCACTGCACCAAGCCACATTCCTTAACACATCTATCTTGTAAGCTCCTTGGACACATGAATTGGATTTTGTTTATGTTCCATAGCCTCATATCAAGTACTTTGCAAGTAGAAGGCACTCAATCAATATTTTTTGTGTATGGCATGGTGGAAATAGCTTCTTTGTTACTCTCTTCCCACTTGTTTTGGACTTCACTCTCCTTCTAATGTTTTATTTTCAAATCTTTGTTATTGTTGTTTTTTGAGATGCAGTCTCGCTCTGTTGCACAGTCACGCGATCTCTGCTCACTGCAAACTCTGCCTCCTGGGTTCAAGTGATCCTCCTGCCTCAGCCTCCCAAGTAGCTGGGATTACAGGCAAGCATCACCATGCCTGGCTAATTTTTGTATTTTTAGTAGGCACGGGGTTTCACCATGTTGGCCAGGCTGGTCTCGAACTCCTGACTTCATGTGGTCTGCCTACCTCGGCCTCCCAAAGTGCTGGGATTACAGGCATGAGCCACCATGCCCGGCCATCTTTATTCTTTTGGACAGAATAAAGACAATATAATTAAACTTGAGCAAACAGAAATTAAGTGGTTCTACTTTTATTTTTCTGTCATCTTTTAACGTCTTTGCCAAATAAGAGGCTCCTAATTATTTCATTAATTACATTTCTATTTAAGACAATGAATGGTGGAAAGCTTCCTTAAAATATACTCTCACTGTTACTCTTTTGCTTGAGAACCTGTAGTGGGCCTCCACTCCTTTCTGTGTCAAATCTGAATTCTTCTGAGTCGTTTTTCGGTGAATTCCTCCTGTGGCTATCCAAATGTAATTCCTACCACTCCCAGGAATAACCTTCAATCCTGTCTGGTTAAACTCCTCACTGCATGGGAGTGAACCCTGTTAACTCCCACTCCTGTTATTTTGTTTTTTCTCTTCCTCCAGCTGATACCACCTTTTTGCTCTAAGTTTCTTGCGGAAATCCTATTCGTCTCTTAATTGCCTACTTGAAATTCACCCTCTCCTTGTAATTTTACGGTAGTACATTAGCAGTTATTAATTGCTTTCTTTCTGAAACTGCATTTATAATTTACAATGCTTTTCTTAATTTAATTTCATTTAAAATGACCTCTGCTGTTTAATTGTTTGTACTCAACTAAATTATAAGCTGTTTGAATTCAGGAATATATATTTATATACTGATATTTAATGATGGTTAGTTATACTTACATAATCACCAAGTAGCCACCTAGTCAAGGGCTGGGTACATAATAGATATTCAATAGGTACTTATTGACGGATGGATTTTTTTGGGTACAGAAGTATATTCTATAACCCTGAGTTAAATATAAACTAATTTTTAAAACATTTTCTTTACATAATATATACATCTAATTTTATTTTTCATATCATTTTAAAATGACTGAATGCCTATTGTCTACCTATATCACTCAACTTTATTTTTATTTTTATTTATTTATTTTTAAAACAGAATCTCACTCTGTTACCCAGGCTGGAGTCCAGTGGCATGATCTCGGCTCACTGCACCTTCTGCCTCCTGAGTTCAAATGATTCTCGTGCCTCAGCCTCCTGAGTAGCTGGGTTTACAGGCGCCCGCCACCACACATGGCTAATTTTTGTGTTTTTAGTAGAAATGGGGTCCCACCATATTGGCCAGGCTGGTCTCTAACTCCGGACCTCAGGTTATCCCCCTGCCTTGGCCTCCCAAAGTGCTGGGATTACAGGTGTGAGTCACCACACTCAGCCAATTTTAAAGTGATTTCTGGGGATATGATCCCTTGTCAATGAAAATAAAAACAAAACCATACTTTGATAACTCTTTCTTGAAAAGTCACTTAACATACAAAATCAGCTTAAAATTAGAAATTAAAGACAATTTGATAAACTTAATTTTACACTATTTAGAAAAGCTTAGCAATCCGCCTTTGTGTGAAATGAAGCCTTTTTTGAATTATAGATTTTGTCAACATATTTTATTGAATAATAATAACAAGTTTTTGAGAAAATAAAACCAGATAAATTATGAAGAAAAGATTATGAAGAAGGCTATGCAAGACTCAATTACAACGTAAAGAAATGCATCTTCACTAAGATAGTTTCTCTCAGTGCTAAGTAGTAATTCTTTGGAAACTACTGTATGCTGCAAGCATAAGTACTCCTGAATAAAATACTTGCAGAGTCCTAAGAAGTTTATCTGAAGCATAAAAACTTTTTTTTTTTTTTTTTTTGAGCAGAGTCTCACTCCATCACCCAGATTGGAGATTGCAGATCATAGCTTACTGCAGCCTTGACCTCCCAGGGCTCAAGTGATCCTCCCATTTCAGCTTCCCAACTAGCTGAGACTACAGGCACACACCACCATGTCCAGCTATTTTTTTTTTTTTTTGTATTTTTTGGAGATGAGATCTGGCCATGTTGCCCATGCTGGTCTCCAACCCCTGGGTTCAAGCCATCTGCCCGCCTCAGCCTCCCAAAGTGCTGGGATTACAGTCATGAGTCACCATGCCCAGCCTAAAAACATTTTTATGTGGAATCTAATTTATATGTAAGAAATAGTTATAAGCCCTTTTAATAGATCATAGAAAGATGAAAATGGGCCGGGTGAAACAGCCCGGACAGAAACCCCGTCTCTACTAAAAATACAAAAATTAGCTGGGTGTGGTGATGGGTTCCTGTAATCCCAGCTACTTGGAAGCTGAGGCAGGAGAATTGCTTGAACCTGGGAGGCAGAGGCTGCAGTGAGCCAAGATTATGACACTGCACTCCAGCCTAGGCGACAGAGTGAGAATCTGTCTCAAAAAAAAGAAAGGTGAAAATACGTTTATAATAACAATTATAGCAAACTCAACATTCACAAGATGTAAATTAAGGAGGCTTCCCATGACTTGATATTAAAAGCAATAAAGTGTTCAACATGTAATTCTTTTTGTTTTTCCAAATAGTTTTGTAAAACTTTCATAGCTTTTATAAAAGATGACTATCTAATTAGGTGACATAAGGAAGAGAATATTTTGTTTTCCTGGTAAAGACTAAGTCTGAATTTCTATTATCATCATAAAAATATTATTATAAAAATGGCAAATTTTTATCAGCCTGGAAAAGCCTTAGTTCAGGTTTGATTTCTGGAGGTCACAGATGAAGTTGGAAAAGCTTACTGTGTTCTAGGTGCAGCATTAGGTTCTGGAGTTGCAACATGTTTATAACGTTTACAATACTGTTAAGAATTTCGTAATTGAAACAAATTATGCTAACAAATTTTCTGCAATAGGAAAAAGAAAAGAATTATTTTTTGACTTTGGGGTTCATGGGTTACACTTACATGTCAGTTGATAATAATGACTTACTGATTAATTAGAAAAAATTCAGAAGCGTGTATAATTTTCACCTTATAATAAATCAAGAGCTGGCCGGGCACAGTGGCTTATGACTGTAATCCCAGCACTTTGGAAGGCCAAGGCGGGTGGATCATGAGGTTGGGATATCGAGACCATCCTGGCCAACAAGGTGAAACCCCGTCTCTACTAAAAATACAAAAATTACCTGGGAGTGGTGGCACGTGCCTGTAATCCCAGCTACTCGGGAGGCTGAGGCAGGAGAATCACTTGAATGAGGGAGTTGGAGGTTGCAGTGAGCTGAGATCGTGCCACTCCAGCCTGGCATGGGTGGTGCGATAAAAAAAAAAAAAAATGTCAAGGGCAAACATCTTATAGTCCCTTATAGGGACTCATGCATCCACACTTATGAATGAGACTCATGCTATTCCAGATCAGAATTTTAAGGTTTTTGGTCATGGTCATTAATAAAGTTGCAGAACAAAAGATTGCTTATTCTGATAATGTCATTGTAAGTTATAGAGACTGAGTTTCCAAGCATGAAAATATGTGACATTCCCAAGTGATTTAAAATTTGGAAACATCACCATTTCATTTTAACCACTAGGTTTAAAGTGTGTATTTCTCTTATCTTTAAAACAGCTAATTTAAAATACCTTTAAAAGGATTAATAGTATTATGTAAGACCGTAACACTCCTATTCTCAAATTTATCTTAAATATATGTTTCTGAGATTGTTCTGAAGGAGTCTCTGCCTTGATACTTGTCATACTGATTTCAGAAATTAGTCAGACATAAAGTACTAGAGACATCCAATTATATTGGATCCAAATTCCAGGAGTTTGAGACTAGCCTGGGCAAATAGTGAGACCCTGTCTTTATGGAAACTAAAAAAAAAAAAAAAAAAATTAGCTGGGCACAATGGCACACACCTGTAGTCTCAGCTACTTGGGAGGCTGGGACAGAATGGCTTGAGCCTAGGAGTTTGAGGTTGCAGCGAACTGTGATCATGCCACTGCATTCCAACCTGGATAATAGCAAGACCCCATCTCAAAAACAAAAAAAAGAAAAAAAAATGGAGGGCAGGATAGAATGTAATATTTGTGAAGAAATTTACTACTGTTGTGATGTAATTGTGAATTTAAAATATTTTAAATTTTACTTATCTTTCCAATCTTGTCTTCTAGTTAAAGGGTTCTTTCGTTACCTAAGATTTGTCTTTGAAGTCTATCTAATTTTTATTTTATTTTATTTTATTTCATTTCATTTCATTTTATTTTTAGCAAGACTCTGTTGCCCAGGCTAGAGTGCAGTGGCGCAATCTTGACTTGCTACAATCTCTGCCTCCAGGTTCAAGTGATTTGCCTGCCTCAGCCTCCCAAGTAGCTGGGATTACAGGTGTGTGCCACCACGCCCGGCTAATTTTTTTATTTTTAGTAGAGATGGAGTTTCACCATGTGGCCAGGTTGGTCTCCAACTCTTGACCTCGCCTTGGCCTCCCAAAGTGCTGGGATTACAGGCATCAGCCACCGTGCCTGGCTCTAATCTAATTTTTAAATCATTTGATTAAAGAGAAAAAGCCAATAAATGGAAACCTAGAATTTAGCAATGAAACTAAGACATTCCTCTCTTCTTAGCATATTAAAGCATGTGGGGGGCCAGGTACAGTGGCTCATGCCTATAATCCCAGCACTTTGGGAGGCTGAGGCAAGAGGATCGCTTGAGCCCAGGAGTTGGAAGCTGCAGTGAGTGAGCTACCGCACCCCAGCTTGGGCGACAGAAGGAGACCCTGTTTCAATAAAAAGAGCATGTGTGGTAGGCAACCTCTAGGATGGCTCTCTGTAACCCTCATCTTCTGGTAGTCATGCCTTTGCATAATCCCCTGAGTCAGGGCAGGACTTTGTGACTCAGTTCTAACGACTAAAACAGAATAGAAGCCATGAAGCATCCCTTCAGAGACTGGTTTACAAGACTGCTGCTTCCTTCCCTTTTGGCTGCCCAGTCTCTGGCTGCCTTAAGGATCACTCAGAGGAAAATCAGCCTCCATGTTGTGAGCTGCCCTGTGGAGAGGCCTGTGCTGTAAGGAACTCAGGGAAGTCTTCCTCTGATTAGTTTGGACCCCAATCCAACGTCTCATAAGGAATGAAGGCCTCCCAACATCTGCACGAGGGAGTCATTGAGCACCCGTAGACCCTTGGAATAGACTTGACCATCAGCTTGACTGTAACCTCACAGAAGATTCTAGGCCAGAACTACCCTCCTGGTTATGTGGCCCCCAGAGTCCCCAGTTTCAAAAGCTGGGAGATAAAGAATGTCGTTTTAAGCTGCCACATTTTGGAGGTAACTTGTTTTGCAGCAGTAGATAAACAATATAGAACATAATTTCTAATACTTTCATAACTAAAACCCATTGAATGGAAGCCAGGAAACCCAATTTTAGACCACATTCTACTCAATAACTTGTAGTGTTATATAATGTACAGTGTAGGAGTTCACCAAAACTCAGATGTAGCTTTTTTTTTTTTTTTTTTTTTTTGAGACAGGGTCTTACTCTGTCATCCAGGTGGGAGTGCAGTGGCACAATCAGGGTTCACTGCAGCCTCTAACTCCTGGGCTCAAGTGATCCTCCTGCCTCAGTCTCTCAAGCAGTTGGGGCTACAGGAGTGTGCATACTGCCATGCCTGGCTAAAGTTTTTATTTTTACTTTTGATAAAGATGGGGTTTCGCTATGTTGCCCAGGCTGGTTTCAAACTCCTGGACTCAAACAATCCTCCCACCTTGGTCTCTCAAAGTGTTGGAATTACAGGCATGAACCACTGCACCAGGCCAACATCTTATGTGTCTTAATGTGAAATTTCATTTTCCAGAAGTCAGTAAAGATCTAAGCTCTGATGTCAGACTGCCTGGGCTTCAATCTTAAGTCTACTAGTTACTGAGTGTGCACAGGTGCATGAATCTTTTCTCCAAAACTTATTTTTTTGTCTTTAAATGAAGGTAATCATAGTACTGTTGTAAGAACTGAATGAAGTAATTCAGTAATTTAAAGTGCTTGGTATCTAGTACACATTTAACAATGATAAATTATTATCATCATCATTATTATTACCGTGAGGTCAGATAAGAGACTGACAGCTTTTATTCTTGATATTTTTCTTCTCAGCTTGCAAAAGAGCCCTTCATTCTTTAGAAAATAAAAACACAACTAGTTCGCTTTTTTTGTTTTTGAGATGGAGTCTTGCATCTCAAAAGATGCAAGAGAGCCCTTCATTCTTTAGAAAATAAAAATACAACTACTTTGGTTTTTTTTTTTGAGATGGAGTCTTGCTCTGTTGCCCAGGCTGGAGTGAAGTGGTGTGAATTCAGCTCATTGCAACCTCCACCTCCCAGGTTCAAGTGATTCTCCTGCCTCCGCCTCCCGAGTAGCTGGAATTACAGAAGTGTGCCACCACGCCCCACCAGTTTTTGTATTTTTAGTAGAGATAGGGTTTCACCATGTTGGCCAAGCTGGTCTTGAACTCCTGACCTCAAGAGATCTGGCTGCCTTGGCTTCCCAAAGTGCTGGGATTCCAGTTGTGAGCCACTGCACCTGGCTAGTCTCCTATTCTACAGGAAACTATGACTAAGAGTTGTTTCAAGTTTTAACTTAATAGTGAGCTCTATTTAGAAAGTATTTTCATTCTTTAAAAGAATATTTTGATTTATACATTTCTCATTTAAGCTATGATGAAGTTTTCATAAATTTAACATGGGATAAAAATGCAAGTAGTAGGATTACCAACTTGCATGATACTTTTTAGGTACTTATTAGGAAACCTGAATATTGATAAGACATAAATTGTGTCCATAAATTAATGCTTTCTTCCCCGAATACAGCAAAACTATTTATGTAATTATATTGTTTCCTTCAGAACAATAGCTTTCATTCATTCAACAAATACGTATTTAGCACCTCCTGTGTTCCAGGGACTCTTTTGGGTGCTAGAGATGTAGTGATAAACATAACACAATCCTTGCTTTTAAGGAACTTACAGCTGGAGCCAGAAGTACACAGACAACTTCAGGACAGCTTAAGGAGTACAACAGAGTATGGGATACAATGAGGTACCAAAAAAATAGGGGTAAAAGGAGGTTCCCTGGTGGAGGTGAAGATCATGGGCCTTGGTCATCAGGCAAGAAAAGTGGACAGAGGAGTTGGGCTACAGTTCTGGGGTTACTGTGTAGACACCTAGAGGCCAACGAGTGTGTGGCATATTTATGGAGCCACATGTAATTCAGTATGGTCCCATCTTGTAGGGCAGTGGGGAGTGACCATAGATGCAGCTAGGGAGAAGAACAGGGTTCATATAATAAAAAATCATGTATACCATACCAAGGGTTTTGGATTTTATTTTATTGCTATTATTTTTGAGATGGAGTCTTGATCTGTCGTGCAGGCTGGAGTGCAGTGGCATGATCTCGGCTCACTGCAACCTCCACCTCTGGGTTCAAATGACTCTCCTGTCTCAGCGTTCTGAGTAGCTGGGATTATAGGCATGCCTGGTTAATTTTTGTAGTTTTAGTAGAGACGGGATTTCACCATGTTGGCCAGGCTGGTCTGGAACTGACTGGTCTCGAACTCCTGACCTCGTGATCCGCCTGCCTCAGCCTCCCAAAGTGCTGGGATTACAGGCGTGAGCCACCATGCCTGGCCGGGTTTTGGAATTTATTGTGAATGCATTGGTGAAGCAAGGATTGGTTTTAAGGAAGGAAGACTCCAACAGGTTACTCCCTTATTCAATAATGCTCCTTTACTCAAAACTTAGATTTTCTCAATTTAAGAGAATGCCTCTTAAGTTGCCTTCATCTCACTCTTTTGAATGGATTCAATGCTAATAAATGCACTGAGAGTGAACTTGAACTGAGAGTAGAATGGGAAATAGAAGCCTTTTAGAGGAACTGTGTTTAGTAAACAAACTTGATGATGAAGCATGTTAATTATTATTTGGGGTGAAAATTTTGCTCTGATTTTAAAGCCATGAGGCTGAATCATTGCATCTTATTACATTTCATAAAACAGACATTTGTATGCGTCTGAATTTGTTAATTGGATGGCCAATCACGTTTTTAACTGGCTTGACAACAGCAGAATACCTCAAAACTAGAATCTCTTCTAGTTTTAAGAAAATGGCAGCCTGGGAAGCTTTTGGTTGGGGCCAGGATGCTGCAGTCGGAGCAGGGCTGTTTCCCACACATCGCTCTGCAATCTAGGTTGTGGTCCCACTCTAAATCATCTCAGATGTCACCACCGTCATTTGGGTGTGGGTTTCTCACCTGGCAGTGCTGTCTACCAGTGTTCGGAACATTGCTATATGCATTTGTCTTCTTTAAAGTGTCGGTGCAAACACGCCCAGTTAAATTCTGTGATGTGTGGAGTCTTTCTCACTATAGTAAGATGGTTTAAGGCCAACACTGACCATCTTTTACACTCATCCTGTTCATAGTTTACGGCAAGCATATGGAGGAAAGTCTGTTTTTTGTTTTTTGTTTTTTTTTGAGAAACAAAGCAGAGATTCATGTTTGAGACCAACTTAAAATATTCTACTAACATTATTTTATAGCCATAAAGTGTTTATTCCCCAATTTTTACTTATGATATGTAGCATTAATGACAGTTTTTATAATTTGGGAGATCAGATGTCTTCACTTTTTTGTGGTTTTATAACTTTATTTCATGTATTCGACAATCAGTGCTTAGTTCTCATCCATATTGACTGTAGATTTCTTTTTTTTCTTGAGACAGGATATGGCTCTGTCGCCCAGGCTGGAATGCAGTGGTGCCACCTTGGCTTACTGCAGGCTTGACCTCCCAGTCTCAGATAATTCTCTCACTTCAGAATCCAGAGTAGCTGGGACCACAGGCATGTGCCACCATGCCCAGCTAATTTGTGTGTGTGTGTCTGTGTGTTTTGTTTTTTTTTTTTTT
>NW_012119932.1:4381465-4385931 GCF_000951035.1 Colobus angolensis palliatus
CTAGTTTTTGTAGAGGCGAGGTTTCACCATGTTGCCCGGGCTGGTCTCAAACTCTTGAGCTCAAGTGATCCACCTTCCTCGACCTCCCAAAGTGCCGGGATTACAGGCATGACCATCGTATCCTGCCTGTCTGTAGATTTTTGAAAGTGGCAACAGGTGCATAGGTAACCAAAGTATAGAGCTCATTTGGTGAATCTTCATCCTCATTATGTTTTCTGGATAACCACACATGGATGGGTATGGGTCACCCTTATTCCTTTAGCCTAGACAGCTTTGTCAAGCCTGGTATCAACAAGCACATTTGGAGTTCTCACCTCCTTCACAGCAGATTTCCAGATCTCTTTGAATGCCCGAGGGACACACTTCTTGAAGGCTACTCCATGGATGCATTTCTGAATGTTGATGGTGTATTCTTGGGTCACCACCTTGCTGATGGCAGAACAGCCTTTCTTCTCGCCACCTGTCTTTGCAGGAGCCATTCTGCCAGGCCCAAGTTGGAAAGGAAGCCAGATGTCTTTACTTAATAGTTTGTCTCCTTTAGCAGACATAGTCTTATAATCCTGTTTATTTCCAGAAAGGGTTTCTGCCAGGTGGAAAAAACGTATGCAACAAAGTGAAATAAAAATAAGTAAGGAAACCAAGAAAAAGGGAAATACGAGTAGAAAAGACAGAACGAGAAGAGAGGTTATCACACAAAATATATACAAAGAAGACTATGCTTTCAGGAAGAAAGGCACGCATTTGCCTTAAAACTTCTTAAGGGTCAAGAGGGAGAAAAAAACACCATTAGTTGTAATTCCCAGTGCCCAGGTGATTTAGAGAAATCACATACTACCACCACCATTACCAGCAGCAGCAGCAAGTATGCCCTTGAAGAAGCCTGGTAATTTGTGGTTCTGAGACCAAAGAAATTTATCTTGCTCCAGGCACCACTCATCAACCATATATGCTATGAAATGTTCTATTGTGGGTTACTTAATCTCGCAACACTTTTTATTGAAATAGCAGGAGACAAAAGCCAAAATGTGACAAACTTAATGGAGTTAATAATTTCTCAAATCATTTTACAAAGAAGAGGAAAAGAAGCACCTATTTAATTGCTCCAGGACCACCCTACCTCTGCTAATTGACATCAACAAAATAGACAGGTGTACCCTACCTTTCTCCCCACTCCGCTGCCTTCCCTAGCTGCAGGGGAGCCTGGGAAAGGTAGTTGTTAGCTTCTCAGTACAGGAAGGCACAGTAGAAGAAGGCTGGGGGAGAATGTGTAATGAGTCTACTGTATCCACCTGTATTAGTCTGTTCTTATGCTGCTGATAAAGACATATCCAAGACTCGGTAATTTATAAAGGAAAGAGGTTTAATGGACTCACAGTTCAGCATGGGTGGGGAGACCTCACAATCATGGCAGAAGGCAAGGAGGAGCAAGTCACATCTTACATGGATGGCAACAGGCAAAGAGAGAGAACTTTTGCAGGGGAACTCCTCTTTATAAATAAACCATTAGATCTCAGAAGACTTATTCACTATCATGAGAATAGCATGATAAAGACCTGACCCTATGATTCAATTACCTTCCACTGGGTACCTCCCACGACACGTGGGAATTGTGGGAGCTACAATTCAAGATGAGATTTGGGTGGGGACACAGCCAAACTATGTCACCACCCCAGTAATTTTAGTCCTTTGGATATTGGTTGGTCTAAGAATTGGTTTGGACCCCAGTTCTGACTGCTGAGATGTGAGGTGGTATCTTCTGGCAAGGGCTTCCCTTCCTGAATAGACAGAAAAAAACTTCTGAAGGAAATCATTCTCTGCCCTTACCCTTCTTCCTCTCTGGAGCCCAAATGCAATGCCTGGCTATGTAGCAGCCACATGGAGACCATGAGGTGAAAAGTATGAGAACAAAAGTCAACACATTAAGGATAATAGGAAAGATAGAGCTGGGTCCCTCATAGCATTGTTGAGCCATTGCTCCAGACCTGGATTGACTTCCCTTGAACTATTTTTATTTGAGACAAATAAACATTCATTTGTTAAAACAACCAGAGTTAAACTTTCTGTTTGCTGCTGGATGCATTCCTAATCTAGAGTCTGTTGCAGCAGCCAGGCTAGGACAGACAGCTGTGAAGATGCAGAGACATGGCCAGACTCAGGATATATTTTGGAAGTAGAACCATCAGGACTTGATGACAGGTTGGCTGAAAACAGGAAAGAAGGGGATGGAAAGAATCAAGGATGTCATCTATGTTTTTTGCTAGACATGACTGATGGAAATGTGTAATCTTGTTTTAATTCAGAAGGTGGGAAAATTCCTACTCTCACTGCTGCAGAAATACCTGAGGAAGATAAAAACACTTTTGTTGCTCTCTTGAAACCTGTTTTCCATTGAGGCAAGGGAAAAGTTGGGTTAGATTAATGTTAAATAATGCAGAAGACAGTTGGAAATTCCTAACATCTATTCTGGACACTGTAGCTGGAACGTATAGCAGCCTCTCCATGCCTTCTCATCTCCCAAGCCTCTTTTCCATCAAAGTCCAGGTGTACAAAATGAAATCCTTACATCAACTATTATGTTCTGGTTTTTATTGTTTGCAGGAATAGACTATTAGAATACTAATACTTCTAAAGAATATATTAACTTCTCGAGTCAGTAAATAATGATCCACAGCTGGATCAAATAAGCATTTCAAATCAGAGCTATTTTTAAAAAAAGAATATTTTCTTTTTTTAATGAAAAATTTTTTTTAGAGATAAGGTCTCCCCTATAGCCCAGGCTGGAGTGCAGTGGTGCAATCATAGCTCACTGCAGCCTCGACCTCCTGGACTGAAGCAATCCTCCTGCCTCAGCCTCCTGAGTAGTTGGGACTACAGCTGTGCCTCGCCATGCTTGGTATCTTATTTTATTTTTGTAGAGATGGCGGTGGGGGCAGGGGTCTCACTGTGTTGCCCAGGATGGTCTAGAACTCCTGGCCTCAAGCAATCCTCCCTCCTTGGTCTCCCAAAGTGCTCAAATTATAGGCATGAGCCACTGCATCTAGACCATATCTATCTATCTATCTGTCTATCTATCTATCTATCTATCTATCTATCTATCTATCTATCTATCAATCATCTATCTATCTATATCTATATATTCTATAATCCTAGCACTTTGATATTTTAAAATATCAAGTAAAACAGTTACATGATGTGTATATTTTGTATCTATTCTTATATTGCTAAGGCTTTACTTTCGTTGATGAGAATAAACTAGGAATGTCAAATACATTGCCTGCTATAACCACAGTTACTTTTAAAGAAGATGCATCACCACCCTATACCTCCTGAAAGGGCAGCCTTTAGGTACACATATTGCATGACCTCATCATCCCCTGTCCCAACCCCAACTTGAAGGACAATACATTCATAAGTTGGCATGAGTAGGCCTGGAAGGGTAAACGGGTCATTGAAGCCCCCCTCCTCACCCCCTGTCAGAAAATTGATATAAAAAAACTTACGTGAATGAAGCAGCCTTCAGCAGAAGGTGAAACTTGAAAGATACGAGGTAAGCCTGGCATGGTGGCACACACCTACAGTCCCAGCTACTCAGGAGGCTGAGGCCGGCAGATCGCTTGAGCCCAGGAGTTCGAGACCAGGCTAGCAACATAGTGAGACCCTGTCTCTACAAAAAATTTAAAAAGCAGCCCAGGTGTGGTGGTCCCAGTGACTCAGGAGGCAGAAGTGGGAAGATAGTGTGAGCCCAGGAGATCGAGGCTGCAGTGAGCCGTGATTGCACCCCTTCACTCCAGCCCAGAGTAAAGAAATGCCATGAGAGCCTCCAGGTAGGTCCTGAGTGGGGAATGGCAAACCAAGTGACTGGCTTGAGCACAGAGAGCCAGGCCATGGTCTGTGATGGTAGAATATTCCTTCCATGTGCCTCTTCTCCTGCCTAGCACTGGGTGGCAGGAGGAGGAAGCCCGGGTTGCAGCAGTGGCAAGATGAGCCTCAATAGCCAACACCAGTGATAGCCAGGGAGTCAGCAAATTCGTCTGGAAGACCTTCGAGGACAGACAAAGGCAACATGGCCTCTGTCTCCTGTAAACTCATACCTCAGTGAACTGAGGGAACTAGAGCCAGGCTCTGCCTTTTACAACAAAAACAGCCCAACCAAAACAGCCCAACCAAAACCCCAAACAGAAACAAATTCTACTACCTTTTATACTGCAAATACAAATAATTACACTTTTGTGTTCTCTCCGAGTTTATGCTACACAACAGCAAGCCTTTGGGGCTCATGGAGTACTTTCATATGAATAATCCCAGACATTACATTATGATCTAGCTTCCTGCCTTCCTTCTTTCCTTCCTTCCTTCCTTCCTTCCTTTCTTTCTTCCTTCCTTCCCTCCCTCCATTTCTCTTTCCTTCCTTTCCTCCTTCCTCCCTTCCCTCCTTCCTTCTCTCCTTCCTCCCTCCCTCCTTTTCT
>NW_012119932.1:4386606-4418127 GCF_000951035.1 Colobus angolensis palliatus
TTGAGTTGGAGTCTTCTCTCTGTCGCCCAGGCTGGAGTGCAGTGTCACGATCTCCGCTCACTGCAAGCTCCTCACTTCCCCCGGGTTCACGCCATTCTCCTGCCTCAGCCTCCCAAGTAGCTGGGACTGCATAAATGCACCCACCATACCTGGCTATTTTTTTAAAAACTTTTTGTAGAGCTGAGGTGTTGCTATGTTGCCCAGGCTGGTCTTGAACTCCTGGCCTCAAACCATTCTCCCACCTTGGCCTCCCAAAGGGATTACAGGCTGAGCCATTGAAGCTGGCCTCTGTTTGACATCTCTTTTCTAATTCTTCCACTTTTCTTGTTAACCAAATTTAGCCAAATCAAATACCCCCACAAATTGTGTGTGTGCACAGTGGCTAAAATCTTCTTGTGACTCTTGTTTGCCAAGCTGCAAAAGACACTGAACCATCCCTGATACACAGAAGCCGTGTCCGATGACAGGAGGGTGGGATAAGTACATGGGATATGATGACCATGGAAACCTCTCTGGGGCAGTAATGTTTAAGGTGAGAATTTCAGGAGAGAAAGAAACCAGCTATGCTGGAACTAGCATTGTAGCAGAGGAAACAGCATATGCAAAGGCCCTATGTCAAGGCATTTGGATATTTCTTGGAATATCGAAGGAATAAAAGAAGACTGAAATGCCTGTAATCCTAGCACTTTGGGAGGGTGAGGTGGCTGGATCACCTGAGGTCAGGAGTTTGAGACCAGCCTGGCCAATATGGTGAAACCCCCATCTCTACTAAAAATACAAAAATTAGCCTGGCATGGTGGTGGGCGCCTGTAATCCCAGCTACTCGGGAGGCTGAGGCAGGAGAATTGCTTGAACCCAGGAGGTGGAGGTTGCAGTGACCCAAGATCACACCATTGCACTCTAGCCTAGGCAACAAGGGAGACTCAAAAAAAAAAAAAAAAAAAAAAAAAAAGACCAAGTGAGCTGGAGTATATTGAGAAAATGGGAGAAATGACAGGACATGAGCCTAAGGAAGTATGTAGAGGACAGATAGTATTGGGACTACAGTAACATGTTTGCATTTTACTGTCAGTGTAAAGAAAGCCTTTGAGAGGTTTAGGCAGTTGTGTCATAATCTGTATTTCAAAACCATTGATACCAGCTATATAATGTTCACAAATGGGCAAAACTAATTGATGGCAATAGAAGATAGAAGAGTGGTTGCCTTTGGGGGTGATGACTAGGAAGGAGAATGAGGGAGTGCTTTTGAGGTGCTGATCTATTTCTTGATCCAGGTGTTGGTTATACAGGGATGTCCAGGTTATAAAACAGCACCAAGCTGCATATTTATGATTTATGCACTTTTCTTTATTTATTCTGTAATAATTTGGTAAAAATTTAGCTAAAAAATGGAATAAATGCTTACAATAGTTTGAGCAAGAACAGATTTCAGGGACAAGGCAGAGGGGAGACCCCTTCAGAAAAGGATGTTGGCTTGAACTAATATGGCAGCTGTCAGGCCAGGTGGGGTGCTTTGCACCTGTAATTCCAGCATCTTGGGAGGCTGAGGTGGGAGGATCACTTGAGTCCAGGAGGTCAAGGCTGCAGTGAGCTATGATCACGCCATTGCACTCCACCCTGGGTGACAGACTGAGATCCTGTCTCAAAAAAAAAAAAAACAAAAAAAAAAAAGTAAATTAAAAAAAAAGGTACAGCTGCTGTCAAGATAGAGACAATTAGACAGATAGGAGATATTTTGGAATGAAATTGCTGGAACTTGCTGATGGATCAGATACTGGCATCTTAAAGAGAAGAATGACTTCTAGGTTTCTGACTTGCACAGCCAGGTAAAGGGTGATGCCATGCCATTCAGTGCATTGTAGGCAGAAGGTCAAGGGTTCAGCTTTGGAGATATTATGTGATTTTTAGACACTCCTGAAGCATCTACCAGGTGGTTGTAGCTTCAGGTAGATTGTTGGATCACTAACTGATGCTCAGAGAAGAGATCTGTGAAAGAGGCATAAGTGTTGTTGTTGTAGGCATACAGATTGTAACAGAAGCTACGAGAATGTTTGGGGTCATCCATGGAAAGAGGGTGGAGAACACAGAGAAGAAGACCAGGACTATCTTAAAGAGCTGCTTCCTTTAGAGTTGGTTAAAATAAAAGAGAGAGACAGAAAAGAAGATCAAGGAGATAGGAAAAGAGCAAGCAATTGCGGTGTCATCAAAGAGGGTTGCCTGGTGCTAGGTGGTTAAGTAAGATCATGATAGGAAAGAATCCTCTGGATTTGACAACATGGAGACCATCAGTAACATCTCTAAGTATCTGTCACTTTATTAATGATCCCAAGCTTGTCTTCCTCTGTGAAATGCCCTAATAATTTACCTACTTCCCAGAGTTTTTGTGTTTAAAGCACTTTGCACACTTTGTACAAGACCTGGCTAAATGTGAGTTGTTAGTTTAGCTGAGGACAAATGCTTGCATTGGTATAAAATAAGGTTTGATAACACCCTCCTAATAAACTTGTTAAAGGAATACATGAAGTAATGTTACATTTTAGAAAAGTAGATTTTAAAAACAGGTATAGGAAGTAGGTCTTCCTCACACCTCCATCTGAATCGATTACAGCTGGTAAATCTGAGAATAAGAGGACCAAACCATATCTTCAAGGAAGTGGAATACTCAGTGGTAAGGTTAGGCCCTGCCACCCATTTATTTAATTAAGAATCCTTTAGAGAGGTAGTTTGAGTATTGGTAAAAACAGAGAGATCTGTGTGGCAGAAAACATGATGATAAATTAAATCACCAACATATATTTCAGTTTCTATACAAAACACAGTCTAGAATTGGCTCACTATAATTGTATGGCTGGTAGAGATGCTTCAAAGACATGCTGCAATTCAGCAAAAGCTGCCACAGGGCCAAACAAAGCCAGTGGCCCAGGATTAGGGGACCTAATACTAGTAAAGATAGAGTCACAGTGCTCCCTACAGTTTTTAAGCCTGAAGGCCAAGATGAGGCCAAGGATGCTGATGCCTTTCTCCAGGTCTCTCTAGTGTTCATATTCTACCACCCAGAAATCTAGTCCTGAGAAGAGAAGTTACCAGTCATTGCCAGGGCTAGCACAGCACTGGGACAATGGGAATATGCGGGAGATAGTTCCTCTATTGCCTTTCAACTGAAGATGGACCAGGCTGGGTACAGTGGCTCATGCCTGCAATCACAGCTCTTTTGGAGGCAGACAGAGATAGGAGGATTCCTTGAGGCCAGGAGTTCAAGACCAGCCTAGGCAACATAGCGAGACCTCCCCCCCGCCCCCACATCTCTACAAAAAATTTGAAACAAAAAGCAATTAGCCAGGTGTGGTGGCATGCGCTGTTAGTCCCAACTATTTGGGAGGCTCATGTGGGAGGACAGCTTGAGCCCAGGAGTTCCAGACTACAGTGAGCTATGATTGCACCACTGTACTCCAGCCTGGGTGACAGAGCAAGACCCTGTCTCCAAAACAAAAAAGATGGACTAATAGGCCAGGTTCCCAGATAAACCTGGTGGTGGAAGGTAATCTTTGGCAACCAACAAACTGCAAAACATATTACTCATTTTAATCTAGTTAATAAGGGAAATTGAGAGAAGTTGCAGCACAACTGTCAGGTACTGCAAAGGTACTATTTTTCCTGGTCTCTTCTGCTGGAACTCCCATTCCTAGATAGCCTGGTATCAGGCACAGCTGAGAGGGAAACCCTGTCACCAGAGGACAGGTCCCTGTTCTTACTGAGGGGCAGGTGATCAGTTCATCATGCTACCAGAAGAAATAGCATTGACTGTTGGCTGAGCCACTGGGTTTTCATGCACTGGGGTCGGGAGGCTGTGATCAGAGAAACAGATGAGAATCTTTTCGAAAACAGACAAATATTAAAATGCAGGAGGTCTATTTACTTGTCAAGTTAACGTTCAGTAATAAGGGAGAACAAAGTTTACCTTGCTATCAGAAAATAAGAAATCAGAATCCAGTCATATGGGATGGGAGAAGCTCGTAAGCTACTAAAACTGAACTCAGGAAGCAGATAACCAGCAAGGAAAGAGGTACCCTTAAATGCCTGGCTGTATCTGAGAGTGTATCTCCCTTCTTCAGAGCCCAGAGTACAAGCTAAACAATTCCTTCATAAATCAGCACACATCAGCTTCTAAAATCAGCAAGATGTCTCCAAACATCTTCAACTGACATTAAGAAATGCTGCACCATTGAGAAAATGGTTTCCAATCATTTGAACTTAAAGAATTAACTTGTTGAAACACATCTTTGATCATTGATAAATTACTGAATTCAAAGAGAAGTAATCAATAATGAATGGTAAACCAATTAACTAGGAATCATATTTCAATTTTTTTGTTTTGGCAAACTTGATGATTAGTTGGTATTTTTCAATTATTTAGGAACAAGGAACACATATACATTTCACATGTGTCATTAGCATTTTGACCAGCAATTCATTTTTCAATTTCATGTGTGAAGCTAAACTTTCTGATGATCTGTTAATCTTCATTTGTTTGGAATTAGCCTGAAAAGTACTAAATACTGCTTTTTGGATAGAATCCTGAGTGGACCGGAACCAGTTTGTTAGGAAAAGATAAATTTGAGTCCTCTTCATGTTTGAAGTAACTGAACTATTACATGATTGCTTGGCTATCTTAACAGTTGATCTTGATTTCCACACAATGTGAAAACTTATTATTAATATAACCAAAGGGGGAAAAACCCTTAAATCTATTACAAAATGCTTTAAGAGATAGTATTTAGTCATGATATTTATTAACACCGTTCATAGTGAAGCTGAAATATGGCAATAATATGGTTTGATTTATGTGGATAGACAAATTATCTGATTGTCAAATACATTACAAAACTCATATTTTACTTTCTATTTTATAGACCTGATTTTAATGATCTGTATATTTTACATTCATGTCACGTTTGTACCTGAAATCTCTAATTAATTCATGTTTTCCATTACACTTTGGAGTAATCATTGCCCAGCTATAGGGAACAGTATGAAATGAAGTGTGTTATGCATCGTTAAATGTTAATGTTATAATATGGCATTATCTAGTTAGTTAATTTAGACCAGGTAAAACTGTATACAAAAACGTTTCTCTCTGTTGCTCAGCAATTCAGCCGTTTCTCTGCACATCCTTCCCTCAAGTTTTCCCTCAAGTTCTCCTCTCCTATTCATATTAATTATTCGAGGTCCCGAAACTTTCTTTTTCTTCCAGCAACATTTGCTCTGATACTCATTCAAAGGTATAAATAATTGATAACAGCTTAGAATGTGAGTTTTCTCAGTAGCATTTGGATTTTACCGAGGTTCAAACTTTTAAGCTACAAAAATGTTGAATGCATCAGTAAATGGGTGATGGAAATATTTGGGGAGGATGCACTCTTTACAGTTGTCCTTGAAATTGTATCAAGTAGCCACTTGCCACTCTGTCTGCTAGGAAGGCAGACAAGAATTCTGCACCTTCCTCTTCCATCCCTTAAAACTCTCCTTTGTTTTATATAACCAGAAAATGTTTATTTTAATTATCTAGATCTTCATTTCTAATTTTCCTTTTTTACTGTAAGAAATGGCATGGTAAAAGGTTCAATAAAACTATAGTATTTTATGCTCAATATTCTAAATTAAGAATTAAAGTCCTACTATCTAGATGCCATTCCAAATGATTAATTTTGTTTCACATTGTTCATAAAAATAATACATTACTTTAGGTGTTGTTTTTTCCCACCAAGTTGCTTAGTTAAAAAAAAAAAATCATTAGTAATTGCTAGTTCCAATTATGTAAGTAGATAAAATATAATTAGAAAAACAACTAGATAGTTTCACTCTACGTTGTTCTCAGTGCAAAGTCCAGTTTGCAAATGCTTTATTTATTTGTTAATTTTAGAGGACAGCATTTCAGTGCAATAACTGAAAATAGCTCATAGCCTTTTCTGTGAAGAAACAAAACATTGTTTGTGTTGGTGTCAAGTAAGTTAATTATGCTTTATCATCTTCAAATGGAGCATATAATTGATTTATGAAATTCTGTTATCATTGTGTTGAGACCATTGTTAGTAATCAAGAATTCCAATAGTTTCTTCTTCTTCCTCATGTACAAAATCATCTGGGTATTCCATAGGTTTAAAAACAATTCAATTTGGAACACTTGTACTATCATAAATTGAAGAATTAAAAACTAGATAAAAAATGTGGAAACTACTGTAAAAGATTACTGACTTCTAAAATATATTGCATTTATTGTAGCAATACTTTCTTATTCAGCAATATGACTATGTAATTTTTCTGTAGTACTTTGTAGAATTTTCATTAATTCCACTTAAAATAAATGGCTTATATGCAGTTCTTTTTTGTGACATGAAAACTGTAACATTTTGGCTGATCAATGTTCTTTTGCTTGTTTATTTTTAGGTCTTTACAATTACCTAAGGAATTGCCTGAGGCATTGAACATATTACCCGATATTTAACTGAAAACAAACAAAAATGTTTTCAAACAAGGATGTAGATTAAAAAGCTATAAGATGACCTCAATACCACCCCCACTCCATCGCCCCTACAACCACCACCAGCCCTGCCACACACACACTCAGAATGTTTGGTATCATATACAACTCTCCTAAAGCAAGAGATAATGTCAAAAATTTAAAAAGAGAATGCTACGCCTACATTTCCAGGTAACATAAAGAGTTGTAACCCTTGAACTTCCTGTATATATTAACATTTATTTTCAACACACTAATTGCTCTTGTGACCTTGGACCTCTATGAATTTTATGTATTTAATAAATGAATGCAAGTGTTCATCTTGATTTTAGATTTAAATTTATTTTTGAACCATATCAATTTCTCATAAAACAACTAAGAAACAGCATAAACAAAAAGGGAAATGAAAATATTTCATTTAATTATTTAAGTGTTTGATAATGCTTGGTATCAAGCAGACATAATCAGAAGAGTATTAAATAAAGCAATGGGTTAGGAAGGGGCTGTTAGAGAACATTGACGGTATTACTCTTTAATAATTAGGTACAAAAATAAGGTCTTAATAAATTGGAAATTTATGTTTTCTATTGAATGTTCTTAAAGTGCCAATAGAATTATGGTGAAATGATTTTCTTTGCTGATTCCTATGATAGTATCATACATACCTTATTTTAGATATTCACATTTTCATTCTATTCGAATGAAATACCTGTATGTATTCCATGTGCTGACATATAACAAAATCTGGGATTTAAGAAAATGTACTTCAAAAATGGAAAAATTGCAGATAATTGAAATTTGAGGTATTTATAACACAAATAAGGACCATTTAAAATAGACCAACAGGTAATATTAAAAACAAGTACATACTTCTGGAAAGATTGTGTGTGTTATATATTGACTATCAAATACTGGACATTATATAATTGTGTGTGTTATATATTGACTATCAAATACTGAATTAACTTCTTCCTAATCCTAAGTATTATCTTTCCAAAAACTTGCTGTGAAGGTCATTTATATTTCCTTTCTAAATGGATTTTGAATAAAACATAAGAGCTGTATTTAACATTCTGCATCTTAATTCCAAGACACTGATTGTATGCATTCTTTTACATTATAAACATCAAATAGAGATGATTTTCTTTTTGAATTCCATATTACCTAGCAATATTTAACACATGAAATGCTAGAAGTGGCACTTATTGATCTTTGCTCTGCATTGAAAGTTGATCAGTACATGGCCTCATGAAAAGAAACATGTTCTTTCTAGGGTTTAATAAATGTTTCACAATGATTTTTTTAAAAGTAGGCCTTAATACCCAATCACTTGCATTCAATGGCTAGATTTGAGTGGATAACAACACCTACCAAAGTACAACTCCCAATTTTTATTTCAGAAGGAAGCAATCCTTGAGAGATGAGAAAATAACTTACTTTAAGCTTTATTCATTTTTGTATTTGGCTACCATAAAACATCTTTTCTAAGTAGCTTTAGGGTTTTAAAAAAAATCTAATCCAGATTAAATTTTAAAAAAACCTGCTAAGTTAATTGTAAGCTTTCCCATAAAAGAGACTAGCACAAAATGCCATGGAGTATATCCAAGAAACATAACATAAACATAAGACTTACAATGCACAATTTAAAATTTCATATATTGTCAAATGATAAATGTCTGTTCCAGCTATGAATACTTCAACTTCAAAAATCTTTCATAGCCTTAAAAAAGAACTCTCACAGAAACAGAAGCTGGAATGCTATATGTGAACTAGGCCTTGCACCTTGTCAATATTTTTAGTTCTTAAATTTCTGGAATTTCTAGAGCCATAAAACAGCTATTTCATTTTGAAATTTTGATTTTAACATTTCACTAACACACTGGGAAAGGATCATCTTAACTAAGGGTGTCAAGACTAACGTTTGAGCTTAGTCGTTGAATTTTCTCTTACGGGAAACAGTTTAATCCCCAAGTACTATGAGATAGGCATTTTAAGGCAACTTTTAAAAAAGGAAAATAAAAGAAATCTGCTTTTTGCCGTCTAGGAAAGATACATTTTTCCTTGTGGAAATCTGAAGCCTGAAAAGACAGATACAAAAAGCATGAACTGTTGAAAATAACCTAAATGTTCTTTGAATGTTTAAAGGCCAGCTCATCCTGCAGTGGTGACAGAATAGTCGGCTTACAACACGCAAAGCCGAGCCGCGGGTGGGCAGGCGCCGTCCGTGGCTCGCGGAGTGGATGGACTCGAGGGCGCAGCCGCTGCGCTTGGAGAGCTTCCAGGGCGCCAAGTTCGGGTAGCGCTTCTGATGGATTCCCGGGTCGGGAGGATCCGATTATCCCGGGGGTCGGTGACAAGCACAAAGCGGAGGTTAGAGTTAGCCAGGAAGGGAGGATCTAGTGAGCCAGTGGAACACGAGAGGGAAGGCCTTTCCTTCTAGGAGCAAAACCATCCACGCGCCCGGGACGCCCGGGGACCCCTGTGGGGCTGGGTTTCCTTCGCTGTGATCCTGAGTCTACCCTGACATGTTCCCCTCCACCGGCCCGAAGAAATCGTCGCTTCCAGCCTCCAGCTACCGTCACCTCTGCGGGGCTGAGAGCGGAGGACCGGGACAGAGAAGGAGCCGGCGGTCCTGGTCAGCGGCGCAAAACCCGACGGCGCGGGGACTCCGGGCCTGGGCCCTCCATGGCCGCGGCCTCCTTGTCTCCCGGGCCGGCTGCTCCCTACGCTGCGGGACTGAGGGCACTGGGGACCCAGGAGCTTCTCTGGCACTAGCGAGGTCCTAACCTTGAGTGAAGAACGCTAAATGCAAGTGAAGAATAACCCGGGTGGACGCGAAGAGAATGGTCTCGGGGCGCGCTTGCGCCTCTACCCGAGGACCGAGGTGGGAATTCGACAGACGCCAGCGGTAGGGACCCGGGGCGAGAAGCCCCGACTTTCTGAGTCGTGAGCCGCCTCCAATCGCCCCAGGACTTAACCCCGAGGAGCTTTCAGACACGGACCGCGCCTAAAGTCGCTGGGAACCGCGAACACCGGAGTCCCGGCCACCTCCCGGACTGGCGCCCCGAGGCCAGGGGACCCGCCTGGGGCTCCCGGCCGAGCCCCTACCTCGGACGTTTTTCCGGGAGCCGCGAGAGGCCTCGCGGCCTGGGCCAGGCACAGCGGCAGGAATCGATCGCCAGCTCCCAGCGAGTGGCCCCGCGCAGGTGGAGGTGGCCCCGTCACCTCCAGGAGCGCCCCCAAGCCCCGGTGCCCCCAGCGTGCGCCCTCTCCTCCTCCCCGAAGGTTAAGTTCGTGTTTTTTGGTTCTCGGTTACGCATCCCCTTGGCACGCGTGCCCAGCCACATCCTGGGCGAAACTAGAGGGCCTGCGTCCCCTGGGGGCTGCCGCGAGACCCCGAGTGTGGTGTCCCCTTCGGGCCGGGCCCGAGTCGGAGGCCCCCTTTGCAGCCTAGAGGAGTGCGGGGCGGGTGCGGCGCAGGAACCTCCAGGCCGGGGAGGGGGCCACGGGGCCCCGGCCAAGAGCGCGCGTCCCTCGCCCGGGCCCTGCGGCCCTCCCCAGGTGTCTGAGCAGAGCTGCTGAAGCTGTAGAAATGTGCTGGCGCCTGTCCACCGCTGCACATAAAACCCAGCCAAAAGCGGCGAGAGGAAAAGCGAATATGGCGCTGCTGAAAATGGAGCCTCGGCATCTAGAAAGTCTTGCTTTCCTTTCCTCTTCTGGCTCTTAATTCGTCGATCTTTTCCCCCTTGCCCTCTCACGAGGGCCTCCTGCGCTTTCCTTCGGGTGTTTTCTATCCCTCGGCCCCTTTCCTGTTCTTATGAATAATCTCCTTTACTCGGTTTTCCTTCTTCCTTTCCACTCTCGGTTCCTCTTTCTCCATTTTGTGTCACAAGCGCCTTGCTTCTTGTTCCCTTTCTGGGCGCGCACTCCCCCGCCCGGCTCACTTTATTTTGTGTGTAGGTGTCGGAGCAGGGTAGGGGGTGGCAAGGATCGTCAGGCTGAGTATCGAGTTTGTTTGTTTGTTTTTCTTTCCTTCTTATTTTTTTCAAAGGTATTATCTTAGGAGCCAAGCATCTCCTTTGGTCGTGCGCTCCTTCGCCTCGCGCCTGGTGCCCCCCACCCGGCTGCACCCGCGGCTTGCGCAGCCCGGTCCCACCAGCCGAGCGTCGCCAGCCCAGGAGGAGCCTCGGGTTCTCCGCAGAAGCGAATACTTTCTGTTTTTGTTTTAAGCTAGAGCCTTGCTTTTGCAGTGATTCGTGGCTGTGGCGTGATTTTAAATAGGTGAGGAATCGGAGTCTCATTTCCCCAGGGGGCTTCCAACGAGGATTTTAAGAGAAGCGTGCAAAGAAGACAGCAATGTCCTTTTTTTTTTTCTTGTTTTCTTTTGAACAGAGGGAACCCCCCCTCCACGCGCTGAGACAGTTATGTCTTTAAGGCTAAACTTTTTTAAAATTAGTTTTTCTTCTACACTTATGGCTGACTTTTGATCCTTTTAAAAAAAAGGATGAAGTCAAAACAGACTGATGCTTTTGAATACACAACGTCCCCACGTCCCCACGTCCCCAAATTGTGGTGCTGGGATAGTTCCTCTAAGATGCATTCTGATTTTGAAGTTTAAGGTCTCTAAGCGCTGTTAAGCGGAACCATGAAAAATATATTGCTACATTAAAGATAAAACAGACGGTGATACGGACTGCTACTGCTGAATCGTAGTAGAAACTTTTTTTTTTGAGGCTGTGCAGGATTTGCCTTGGTTTTATTAGGGAACCTGCTAATAGAAGCAATTTCAAGTGATGGGCTTCCCTCAGTAAAAAGCTGGAAGCAATGACATCTTTTCTATCTGAGTGCCTCTCCTTAGTCGTGGTAAAAAAAATTAAAATAAAATAAAATTAGTTTACATGCAGTGTTTGAAAAGAAAATGATTTTGCTTCCCAAGTTTTTATGTGTTTTCTTTTTTTTTTTTACCAACTATATTTAACTTTATTTACAATTGTCAGTTTATTCTCACACCTGGTCAGTCTCATCTTCTCACCATGGTCTGTTAGAACCACATCCTCCAGCAAAACAAAAACAAAAACAAAAACAACCCCCCCAAAAACAAACAAACAAACAAACAGGTGTTCATCCCTATGAGATGCTAATGCCCCTGGAATTGTTTGAAAAGAGCAAAATTTTGTAAGGAATTTCTTTTTTAAAAAATGCGTTAGAGAAGTATTAAAAAAAAAAACTTAGAATGTTTCCTTTAAAAATTACCTTTGTTGGTTTTTCATTAATTGCTTTTGATTAAAATTAGGTTATAAACCTATCTTAATTTCAGACTGTTTCTTTATGAAAGAAAGGAGAAAGTAAATAGGTGTTGGCAAGAACTAAACCAATGCAACTAGGCCCTATTAAGAGCCTAAATCTGTAAATTGGTATCCTTAAAAAACATTAATCAAATTGAGGTTGGTACGGGTAGTTCTCTGCCTCGAACAGCTGATTTTTAAAAGTCTTATAAAACAGGTTAAAATGTGTTTTTAGTCTAGGTTCCTACTTCTTTGTTATGCATTTCTCCTGGTAGATAAATAAATGAATCTAACTTGATGAGTAGGTAGATTTTTCTCCAGATGAACTTTCTAAAAATGGGCAAAGTTAGGGAAGTGATTAATACCCTTCAGTTTAATTGGAATGATTCAGTGCTTATACCCAGTTAATCCTATTAAGATGCTATTTCCTGCTTAGGGGGATAAATTAAGCACAACTCAGATTGTTTTAGATGGACAACTTGGTATATATTCTAAGCAATGGGGGCTGGAAAAAAGTATCACTTCTCCAAAAAATATACATTGTGTACCAGTAATGTTCAAAGTACTTTGAGGAAATGTATTGATGAGATGGGTATAAATCATAGTGAATGTTGTTAAGGAGTTTACAGATTATAAAGAGCAATTGATCTTTCTTTATTTTCTCTTATTTAGAAAACAAACATTCATAAGAAAAAAAATAAAATTAGATTCCTTCTTTTGCCCACATACAAATTCAGTTTCAGATCAATTACAAAGTTAAATAAGAAAAACAGAATTAAAAAAATATTGAAAGGCCAGGTACAGTGGCTCAAGTCTGTAATCCCAGCACTTTGGGAGGCCAAGGCAGGCGGATCATGAGGTCAGGAGATTGAGACCATCTTGACCAACATGGTGAAACCCCATCTCTACTAAAAATACAAAAATTAGCTGAGTGTGGTGGCTCATGCCTGTAATCACAGCAACTCGGGAGGCTGAGGCAGGAGAATCGCTTGAACCTGGGAGGCAGAGATTGCAGTGAGCTGAGATTGCGCCACTGCACTCTAACCTGGCGACAGAGTTATCTCTGTAACTCTCCATCTCAAAAAACAAAATAAAAAAAAATTGAAAGGAAATATAGAATGTGTAGTATGAAAGGATTTCTTAAAACATTGAAATGCATAATCCATTAAGGAAATGGTAAATTGGATGACAGTCATGCTCCAAATAATGATATGTCAGTCAATAAATAGTAGTCCCATAAGATTACAATATTGTATATTTATTGTACCTTTTCTACGTTTAGCTGTGTCGAATTATACAAATACTATTGTGTTATAATTGTCTACAGTATTCAATACAGTCACATGGTATACAGGTTTGCAGCCTAGGAGCAATAGGTTTGTACCATGTACAAACCATCTAGGTTTGTGTAATTACACTCTATGATGTTAGCATGACAAAATTGCCTATGGACCTATTTCTCAGAATATGTCCCTATAGTTGAGTGCCATGTGGCTGTATATAAAAATTTTAAAAAATACTTTTTATATGACAAAAGATATCATAAAATGTTACAAGATAAACTGAGAAGATATTTTCAAGGCATGTACTTGGTGAAGGATTAATATTCAAAATGTATAAATAACATATAGAAATAATTTACTAATTCATGTATAAAGAATTTCATAAATAAAAGATGTGGGCCAGGATATATAGATGTGAAGTGAAAGTATAGTACTATTAATAGGATGAATACATATCACCTTCAAAAAATGTGATTTCCTTTGGGATAGAAAGAAAGAAGGAGGGGGAATAGGAAGAGGCCCCAGGGGGCAACAATCTTTTTTTTTTTTTTTTGGACAGTCTTGCTTTTGTCCCCCAGGCTTGAGTGCAATGACTTGATCTCAGCTCACTGCAACCTCTGCCTCCCGGGTTCAAACAATTCTCCTGCCTCTGCCTCCCAAGTAGCCAATTAAGGCACCTGCCACCATGCCCGGCTAATTTTTGTATTTTTTAGTAGAGGCGGGGTTTCACCATGTTAGCCAGGCTGGTCTCGAACTCCTGACCTCAGTTGATCCGCCCACCTCGGCCTCCAAAAGTGCTGGGATTATAGGCATGAGCCACCGCGCCCGGCCCACCACAATTCTTTATAAAAAGATCAGAGGCAACTATGGGAAGATGTTAACACATTTTGTTCTTTGTAGATTTTTAAAAGCTTGTTATAATTTATTTAAAAATCTCTAACATCAATTCCTAGTCTAAAGAATGAACAAATGACACATTTCTTTTCCTTCGTCAGTAATAATCTTGTAAGACGGTGTTCACGTGCTTTTCTTTGATGGCAAAGAAAACACCATTCCCCAGTGTTTTTCCTGGGCAGTGTTTGAATATTATGTGACACTCACAGCAGAGATTTTCCTAGTTTGGCATCTCTCTGTTGTAAGCTTGTTTTCTGAGTAGATTTAAATGAGAAGAACAGAAACATATTTGAAACTATGACTAGGTGTAAGAGCATTTATTCTCTTATAATAAAATCGTGAAATATGTTTTTAAAAAGTGAGCAAACAAAAACCTCCACACCATTATAGAATGTTAAAAAAACTATTGAATAATTTGAGGCCTAGTGTGTAATAATTATTATTTAAGTGTGTCTACTTTGTTGTGCTAAGTGTCAGGAATTGGTGTTGTGGAAGGATATATGAGATCTCATTTTCTGCTTTCATATGGCAGGAGTTTATACAGTATTTACATCTGTCATTGATACTTTTTATGAACAGAAGTTTTGTTTGCTTATTACTTCCACAGGGATTATTCATACGGAGCACTGGAAAGATGTAACATTTCATTTGCTTTGATACCGTGTGTTTATTTTAGGTTGACAAGCATCATGAAGCCAAGTGGTTATTGTTTTGCTTATTTGGTGTCAACTGAGTGAGCCAAATTTGCATACCAAGTGATTCTCGTGGTGGACAATACCAATATGATTATGCCAAATGCATCGCTTCTGATGCATCACTCTTTGGGCATGTATAGACCCTGCTGATTTCTGCCAAAGCACTCTTCTTAAAGTTCCAAAACATTATCCAAAAACCTCTATGGCCCCCTATTGCCAACAAAATTAAAACCTTTCTCTTCATTGGCACTAGAAGCCCCTGTAACCTCATTGCTTTTCCATTTCCAGCCTCTTTCCAATACTACCAAATGAACTCTGTATCCTGCAGCCACCAAACTGTACTAGTTGTAATATGTTCACTAAGAACAGTGGTCTCTCATTTGTCTCCCTTTTCTCTCTTCTTATATCAATTAGAATATAATAGACAACCCAGCTAACACAGAGGCTCATTTTCTTATGTGACAAGAAGTCTGTAGATAAAGAGTTGCTAGTGTTTTCTTGGGGGTTCAGTGATATCAGCTCTGTGATTTAGTAGACCTTCATATCATAATTGCAAAATGGCTGCCATAGTAAGTACAAACACCACACTGACTTCTGAGTGGGAAGGCAGCAGAAAAAAAATGTGTTATTGGTGAGTCTTACTCACGTCAAGGAAGTATAATATTTTCCAAAATGCCCCACCAAAGGATTTCCTCTTACATCATATTAGCCAGAACTGGGACATATTATCACCCTTCATCTGGGGTACAGGCCCACATTTCCACATCAAAGGGAATTTGCTCAATGCCTAAATAAAACTGGAATTCAGTTAAGCAAAGAAGAAATAGAGGAGTGGTTTTTGGGGTAGGCAGTAAACACTGTCAGCTACATCTCCCTGAAAGCCATCACTCCCTTAAAATATCTGAGTAATGTCAACAGTGACTTCTGAACTTTTTCATCCAATGGACAGTGTTTATTTTCTAACTTACTTGAACTTTTTGGAGCTTAGCCACACCCTTTTTGAAATTCATGTGTTCATCAAATACCCACTCATCACTTACTGTGTATTAGTCACTCTGCTGGGCAAAGAGAATGAAAAAATGAATCATGCATGGTCCTGAACCTTCATAAGTTTATAGCCTAGTGGGGCAGACAGGTGAATACATAAGTGCAAAAGAATGTTATAGATACTGTGATAAAATTATGTGGGCTGGGCGCAGTGGCTCATGCCTGTAATCCCAGCATTTTGGGAGGCTGAAGCAGGTGGATCACCTGGGGTCAGTATTTTGAGACTAGCCTGGCCAACATGGTGAAACCCCATCTCTACTAAAAAATAACAAAAATTAGGTGGGTGTGGTGGCAGGCACCTGTAATCCCAGCGAATGGGGAGATTGAGGCAGGAGAATCACTTGAACCCAGGAGGCGGAGATTGTAGTGAGCTGAGATCGTGCCATTGCACTCCAGCCTGGGCAACAAGAGCGAAACTTTTTCTCTAAATAAGTAAATAAATAAATATTATGTTTTGTGGGTCTTTTTTTTTTTTTTTACAGGGTCTTACTCTATCACCCAGGCTGAAGTGCAGTGGCACAATTATAGCTCACTATAACCTTGGCCTCTCTGGTTCAAGCAATCCTTCTGCCTCAGCCCCCTGAGTAACTGGGACTATGCAGGCTAATTATTTTATCTTTTATAGAAATGGTGTCTTGCTAAGTTGGCCAGGCTTGTCTTGAATTCCTGAGCTCAAGCGACCTTCCCAAACTGACTTCCCAAAGTGCTGGGATTACAGGCATTAGCCACCATGCCAGACTTAGAATGATGAATGAGATAAAATGAGGCACAAAGAAAGGAGCAGCCATTTCTGGATCTCAGGTGCGATGTCTCTTTTCAGGGAAGGACAGGGGTGATACAGCCATTAACAAAAGCAATCTCACTTTCCTGGTTGGTTGTCTCTTTGCCTCCTCCCCTGGAATAATACAGACCTCTGTAGAAAATCGCAAGCAGGGTAGGGATAAGGGAGCTGGTCTCCTCCCTTCCCTTGGCCTGACAAATATGCATGGAATTCCTAGGAATGTTCAACCTTTTTTTTTTTAACTTCATATTAGAATCCAGCTCATATGGAATCCATGTAGAATCTGACTCAAACAGAATCCACCAGGCATGAGAATTCTGGAATGCCCTTCCTGATTTATTTACTTCATCTGTGTTCCATGAAGGGCACCGGGTCTCACACCCAGACTGTGGGAGCTCCAGGTCTTTACTGTCTTGGGTTTCAGGGTCTAACCACTCAGGATGGCAAGAAGGACGTATTTGGGGAGATCCAAGCCTGTCTGCTTGGCTGTAGTGTAGGACTGGGGGGAAAAGAAAGGCACAGTAAGGATCAAAACAAGGCCGGAGCAGCAGGTAAAGATGAGTTCATGCCAATGTAGGAGGCTTGAAGATATTTGGTAGGTCATAGGTTCCCAAACTTTCCAGCTCACTGCATCTGTATCATCTCCGTAATTTGTTCATGGTGCCCTCAGCCAGAAGAAATACTTCAATTCCATTCATTAAGTGGGTAAGTCTAAACAACACATTAGTGGTCATTTGTGTGGTGTTTGATAGATGGGGCTGTATTTGTCTCAAACATTTAAAATATCCCACGGCAACTTTGTGAGTTTGTTCCCTGTGCTGTCCCAGGGTGACTTGATGTGCAATTTGAGAACCATGGTATAGGTCATGAAAGATTTTTCATCTTCTGAATTAAATATTTGATTTTGTATTTGAGAAAGCACCATTTTTCTGTAGATTGGAGTAAAGGCATGGTGGGAGGTAAGGAGACCATGAGTTAATGGTAGTCATTTAGGAGAGAAGTGATGGGGATATAAAATGAGACATAACTAATGAGCATGCTGCTGGATCTAGAATATGTTACTGAGGTAGAATGGAGAGGAGGATTTCCTTATCAATTGGTTTTTGGAGAGAAAGAAAGAGATAGAATGATTCCTAGACTGTAGGCTTGGGTTAAAGGGTATATGATAGCAGACACATAGAAAAAATATATCTTTGGGAGAAACAGTAACATTTTTTGGCATGCTGAATTTGAGATATGTGTAAGGATGAGATGGATATAGGGCATTGGAGCTCAGGAGCAGATCTGAAAAATAAATGTAAGTTAATAAATTGTGAATATATAGATTGGGGCTGACAACGTAAGAGTAGATGAAATGGCTCAGGATGAGTGTGGAATAGAAAGAAGCATGCCCATATGTGATGGTCAATTTTGTGTCAGCTTGACTGAGCCACATGCTGCCCAGGTATATGGTTGGACATTATTTCTGGGTGTGTTTGTGAGGGTGTTTCTAGAAGACATTTACATTTGAATTGGTGAACTGAACAAAGCAAATGACCCTCCCCAGTGTGAGTGGGCACCAACCAATCCTTTGAGGGCCTGAATTGAACAAAAAGGGGGAGGGACATTGAATACACTATTGGTGTGATTGAGCTGGGACACTGGTCTTCTTCTATCCTTGGCGGTCTTGGTTCCCAGTTCTTCAACCGAGACTGGGAACCACGCCATTAGCTTTCTGGCTCTCAGGCCTTCCAACTACATCATTGGCTTTCCTGGGTCTCCAGCTTGCAGACAGCAGACTGTGGGACTTTTTCCTTATAATAGTATTTTCTATCAATTTTAATTTTAATTTTTGTAGAGATGAGGTCTCACTATGTTGCCCAGGCTGATCTTGAGCTCCTGGCCTCAAGCAATCCTCCTGCCTTAGTCTTCCAGAGCACTGGGATTACAGACACGAGCCACCATGATTGCTCTGGATTCCTATAATAAATATTATAATGAATACATCATGTTTAGAGAGCCAACAAAGGGCAGGGTCCTGCCTAGGAGACAGAGCCAGGACAGGTATCATGAAGCTTGTGTAAGGTGATATATTTTGAGTGGAGCCAAGACTCTTCCCTACTGTTGTTCTGTTCAACAGAGACCCTGGGTCTTTCTTTTTCTTTTGTGGTGGCGCCCCCTGGATAGAGCCTCAGAGAGGCAGCACCACAAAGAGCTATGCAAGGAATTGGTTCTGCAGTGGAGACAGTGGAGGGCAAAGTGTGGGGGACTGCGGGGAGAAGGAGGGGGTAGGGGAGAGGTGGTAGCACACAGTGCGAGGATTCTGTGCCATGCCAGGTCAGCCTGTGTTCAAAGCAGCTGTTCTTTCTGGGCTTCCAAGAGAGGAGCACCATTTTTATGCCCACATTGTAAGAAACAATGAAGTATGTACTGGTTAACAGTATCAAATGCAATGCAGTGATTAAATAAGGAGTGGAGAAGATCTATGGAATCTTACAATTTGGTGTTTACAATCTTATGTAAATACCTTTTTTTTTGCAATAGAGCAAGTCAGAACCCTGAGGACCTCAGGGTATAACAAGGGAGACAGCCGTGTAAAAACAAAACAAAACAATGCACTGTGATAAGGTGTAAGGTTTAATATAAGGTGGGATAACTTTCTCTCACCTCTCTCATTCACTAGCCACTTCCTATCAGCAACTGTCACTGGTAGGGTGGTTTCTGATGCTCTGAAATGTCCAGGTGCGCTGGCTTCCAGCCTAGCTCCTCTCCTTCCTCTGCGTGTTCTTCCTGAGCAATTTCATCCACTTTAGGATTCTAACTAGCACCTGTAGACCAATGATTTCTCAATCTGTATTTCTAGTTTACTGACTTACTGAGCTTGAGTTCGGCATTTCGAACAATGGGCATAGTACTGGGCACAAGGAGGTACTCAGTAAATGTCTACTAATTCATTTAAAAGTTGATGCTAAGTAAACTGATGATGTCAGAGTAAATTTGGATATCAAGTAAACGGAAGTTTAGACAGTGAGTAAGTAAGGAAATACTTCCCAATATATTTAACATAAAATTTCAATACTTTTTTTTTTTTTTTTTTAGAGACAGGGTCTTGCTGTGTCACCCAGGCTAGAGTGCACTGATGTAATCATGGCTCCCTGCTGCAGCCTCTAACCCCTGGGCTCAAGGGATCCTCCTGCCTCAGCTTCCTGAGCAGGTGGGACTACAAGTGCAGTCCATTATACTCAGCTAATTTTTTTTTTTTTTTTTTTTTTTTTTTTTTTTGAGATAGGGTCTCCCGCTGTTGCCTAGACTGGAGTGCAGTGGTGTGGTCTTGGCTCACTGCAGCCTTGATCCCCTGGGCTCAAGTGATCCTCTCACCTCAGCCCTCTCAAATAGCTGAGGTTACATGCACACACCACCATAGGTGGCTAATTTTTGTATTTTTTAGTAGAGATGGGATTTCACCATGTTGCCCAGGCTAGTCTTGAACTCCTGGATTCAAGCAGTCTGCCCATGTAGGCCTTCCAAAGTGCTAGGATTATAGGCATGAGCCACCATGCCCAGCCTGCCCAGCTAATTTTTAAATTTTTTGTAGAGATGGAGTCCTGCTATGTTGCCCAGGCTGGTCTTGAACTTCTAGCCTCAAGTGATCCTTCTGCCTTGGCCTCCCAAAGCGCTGAGATGACAGTCATGAGTTACTGTGCTGGGCCTAAAGCCTCAGTAATTAACTGGAAAGCAGATGAGAGTTTCACTATGGAAATTGGGTTAGGTGCAGCTAATCACAGTGAAGAATGGATTAAACAACAGATTTACAAATCAGAATCCAGGTTCTGCTGTTAACTTTGGGAAATTCAGCTAATTCTCTGTGTCTTCATTTCCATGCTAGTAATGCTTTCTTTTAAAATGTGTTTATGGTTATTAAGATATAATTCACATACCATAACATTTATCCATTTAAAGTGTACAAGTCAGTATATTTACAGACTCATATAACCATCATCATGAATTCCAGCATGTTTTCATCACCCTAAAAAACACCCTCATGCCCTAATTCCCCATTCCCCATTACCCCAGTTTCTGGCTACTGCTTTCTATCTCTATGTATTTACTATACTGTACATTTCATATTAGTGGCATCATATAATATATGGTCTTTTGTGTCTGGCTGCTTTCTCTTAAGCATAATGTTTAACCATAAAGTTAGCATAATGTTTTCAAGATTCATCCATCTTACAGCGTGTGTCAATACTTTGTTCCTTTTTACAGCTAAATGATATTCCATTAATTGGATGTATCAAATGTTGTTTATTCATCCATTGATGGACATTTGCATTGTTTCCACTTTTTTGCTATTATGAATTATGCTGCTATGGACAGTACTGTATGTCCTACATGGACATTACAGAAACTTTTCTGTGTGGCTGTATGATGACTCAATGTTTGACATCTTGAGGAGCTACCAATTGGTTTTTTGAGTGGTTGCATCACTCTGTACTCCCACCAGAAATGTATAAGTGTTCCAATTTATCCATGTCCTGGCCAACACTAGTTATTGTCCATCTTTTTTATTATTGCCATCCTCATTGGTATGAAGGGATACCTCATTGTGATTTGATTTACACTTCCCTAATGACTAATGATATTGAGCTTTTTTTTTTCCATGTGCTTATTTGCCATTTATATATCTTCCTTAGAGGAATGTCTACAAATGCTTTTCCCATTTAAAAATTGATTATTTTTCTTTTTATTGTTGCATTTTAAGAGTATGTATTCTGGATGTTAGAACCATATCAGATATACGATTTGCAAATATTTTCTTCAATTCTGTGGTTTGTATTTTCACTTTCTTGTTAGTATATTTTGAAGCATAAAAGTTTTTAATTTTGGTGATGTTCATGTCCAATTTATTTTTTCTTTTGTTGGTTGTGTTTTTGGTGTCATATCTAAGAATCCATTACTCAATCCAAGATCACAAAAATTAAGATCTGTATGTTTTCTAAGAGTTTTATGGCTTTAGGTTTTACATTTGGGTTTTTGATCCATTTTGAGTTAATTTTTGTATATGGTGTGAGTTAGGGATCCAATTTCATTCTTTGCATGTGGACATGTAGTTGTCCCAGCACCATTTGTTGAAAAGACTCCTCTTTTCCTCTTGAATTGTCTTAGTGCCCTTGTTGAAATAGATTGGCCATAGATGTAGTGACTCCCAATTCTATCCCATTGAACAATATGTTCATGCTTATTCTAATACCACAACTATAATCCCAGAATGAAAAGGTGAATTGCATAGTAGAAATTTCTATTCTCAAATTACTTCATAACTCAAAAGACTTGTGGGCAATTCAGTTCTGGGTTTTCTTTCATATCTCTTTGGAAAAAAAAGTCTCTGCATTAACCCCATCTAAAATAACTAAATTGTATGCATAAACCTAAATTTAAATACTCACCTGCAGGGCTCTTTTATAGAATTCTACTTATGTTGATGACGTGGGCTTTGGCAATCTCTTTTTCACTGTATTCTATGAAATAGCTAAAAAGTCAATTATGAATTGAAGCATTCAATTATTAGAATGCATAATACTAGGCTAATTTAAAAGTTAGTCTTCAATTTCATGCAAAAGCCTTCAAATTATTAATTTTAGAAAAAATATGTATTTGTTATATCCTGTAGACTTAGACAAAGGATTTAAAATTCCTCTACTTTAGGCCGGGCGCGGTGTAATCCCAGCACTTTGGGAGGCCGAGATGGGTGGATCACGAGGTCAGGAGATTGAGCATCCTGGCTAACACGGTGAAACCCGGTCTCTACTAAAAAATACAAAAAACTAGCTGGGCGAGGTGGCGGGCGCCTGTAGTCCCAGCTACTCGGGAGGCTGAGGCAGGAGAATGGTGTAAGCTCAGGAGGCGGAGCTTGCAGTGAGCTGAGATCCGGCCACTGCACTCCAGCCTGGGCGACAGAGCCAGACTCCATCTCAAAAAAATAAATAAATAAATAAATAAATAAATAAATAAATAAATAAAATTCCTCTACTTTAAATGCAAGGATTCCCATAATGAAAAATCTCTTGACTCTAGGGCCACGGCATCTCTTAATTCAATTTATCGTCTTTGTGTTTTGGTTACTGACACTCTTAATTTTACAAATGTTTTTAAAATGTTATCTAGATAAGGAGATATGGTAGCATGATGAAGCTCTCATGAAGGGGAAAAGTGGTTCTCTTGGAAATGTCATAGACAGTGTGGTATTTGGTTCTTTAGCTCATAAGAAAATATTTTTTCTCTAAGTAAACAATCACAAACTCTTTTCTGGTTTTGCCAAAGGGAAGCCTGTGGCACAATGTTTCTATTGAAGTCACTTGCTGAATTATACCCTCTATCAACTCTGAAAGGATTTTTGATCTTTGTGGTTATTTAGACAGTGCTAAATTTATGAAAATTCTCTGTTTCCTATGTCTTATTGGTCATGCTTAGGAACTGTTTTGTGAGAGGCAACCCAGGATAAGAGGAGGAACACTTGGCTAAAGCTTGATATACCCCAGTGGCTTCCTGTGAGTCTCAGTTTTGCATATTCAGAAATACAGGTTTATCTGCTTACCAAGAGGTAAACAGGTATGAAAAACTTGGGTTTTCATAACCAAATGTAAAAGGAGTTGGTTTTCAAACCACAAAACTCAATGACCGTTCACTGACGGCTCCTTCTCACCAAAGAATAAGAACCAATTTTATACAATAGTTGTTTTCCTTTCTGATGGGTATTTCTCAGGAGATGAAATGGCAGATTAGAAATATCTGGTGAATATGCACCTGGAATATGAGAGAGAGAGAAAGAGATACAGTTAGGGAATTTTAAAATATAAAATTTAATTATTATTTCAAGAATATTACCATTTCAATAATTGGGACTATTCTTATTGTATGAAGTTGAGGAATACTGAGAAGTTCTGCTTCTGTCAAACTCATGATCAGCATCACACACCTCTTTGTGGTTGTTGTAGCCTCTTTTTTCATTTTGCCATTGTTTCAGGTTGACGTTGCAATATCCAGTTTGCTAAATGTGTTCAATAGAGGTAGCAAAGGTGCCTAACCTGAATTTAATCATGAGAGAACACCAGACAACCTGATGTTTAGGGACATTCTACAAAATAACTGGCCTGTGCTCCTCAGAAATGTCAACATCATGATAGTAAATAAGAGAGATACAGAGAGAAACAGATACCCAGGAATTGTTATAGATTAAAGAAGACCGAAGGACATGACAACTAAATGCAAATCATGGTCCTGGATTTTTTTTATTTTTTATTTTTTAACAAAGGAACTCATGGGAACAACTAGTGAAATCTGAAGGTCTATAGTTGGGACTGGGACCTAGTTCTAATAGTGTTGTATCCATGTCAAGATCCTAACTTTAGGCCAGGCACGGTGGCTCACGCCTATAATCCCAGCACTTTGGGAGGCTGAGGCAGGTGGATCACTTGAGGTCAGGAGTTCAAGACCAACCCCATCTCTACTAAAAATACAAAAACATTAGGTAGGCATGGTGGCGCACACCTGGAATCCCAGCTACTTGGGAGGCTGAGACAGAAGAATGGCTTGAACCCGGGAGGCGGAGGTTGCAGTGAGCCAAGATCATGCCATTGCACTCCAGCTTGGGTGACAAAGCAAGACTTTGTCTCAAAAAAAAAAAAATCCTTACTTTGGTCATTGTACTGTGGTTATGTAAAATAGTACATTAATTTAGAAAACACACTGAAGTATTCAGAGGATATCATGTCTGCAATTTACTCTCAAACAGATCATGAAAAAAGCACCCAAATATATAAAGCAAATACTATTAGACTTAAAGGGAGAGATAGATTGCAATACAGTAATAGTAGGAGATTTCAACACCCAACTTTCAGTGATGGACAGATTATCAGACAAAAACAATCAACAAAGAAACATCAGGCTTAAATTGCACCAAAGACCAAATGAACTTAACAGACATTTGTAGAACATGTCACCCGACAGCTACAGATTACATATTCTTCTCATCGATACATGGAGCTTTCTCCAGGATAGTTCGTATGTTTGTCCATAAAACAAGTCTGAACAAATTTCTAAGAATTGAAATTATATCAAGTATCTTTTCTGACTACAATGAAATAAAACTAAAAGTCAGTAACAGGAAGAACTTTGAAAACTCTACAAATACATGAAAATGAACATGCTCCTGAATAACCAATGAGTCAATGAAGAAGTTAAAAAGGAAATTAAAAAAATTTTTGAGACAAATGAAAATGGAATCACAATATACCAGAGCCTATAGAAAACAGCAAAAGCAGTTCTGAGTGTATTTATAACATAAACACCTTCATCAAAAAAGCTGAAAGATCTCAAACAATCTAACCTTGTATTTCAAGGAATTAGAAAAACAAGAACAAACTAAACATAAAATTAATAGAAGGAAAAAGGTAACAAAGATTAGATCAGAAATAAACAAGATAGAGATTAAAAAACACAATACAAAGGATCATTGAAATAAAGTTGCTTTTTTGAAAAGATAAACAAAATCAACAAACCTTTATCTAGACTAAGAAAAAAAAGAGGAGACTCAAATAAATAAAATCAGAGATGAAAAAGGAGATATTACAACTGATACCACAGAAATACAAAAGGATCATGAGACTTATAAACAACTATAAACCAAAAATGGGAAAATCTAAAAGAAATGGATAAATTCCTGGACACATACAACCTATCAAGATTGAATCATGAAGAAACAGAAAATCTGAAGGGACCGATAGATCTAAACATTTCTATCTCTTCATGAATACATTTGAAGAATAATGATTGAATCATTGAATCTACCAAGATTGAATCATGAAGATCCAGTAGCAGGTTGGTCTCGTTATTAGACCAGCAAGTAACAAGATTGAATCAGTAATAAAAAGTCTCTTATCAAAAAGTCTCCCTCAAAGCCCAGGACCTGACGCCTTCACTGCTGAATTCTACCAAATACTTAAGAAACTAACACTATGCTGGGTATGGTGGCTCACGCTTGTAATCCCAGCACTTTGGGAGGCTGAGGCCGGTCGATCACTTGAGGTCAGGAGTTCAAGACCAGCCTGACCAACATGGTGAAACCGTGTCTCTACTAAAATTACAAAAACTTAGCTGGGCATGGTGGTGGATGCCTTTAATCCCAGCTACTCGAGAGACTGAGGCAGGAGAATCGCTTGAACCCGGGAGGCGGAGGTTGCAATGAATTGAGATCATGCCGTTGCACTCCTGCCTGGGAGACAGAGTGAAACTCCTGCTAAAAAAAAAAAGAAAGAAAGAAACAGAAACTAATACCAATCTTTTCAAACTGTTCCAAAAATTGAAGAGGTTGGAATTCTCCCAAACTTATTTTGTGAGAACAACATTACCTGACACCAAAACCAGAAAAGGACAGACACAAATAAAGGAAACTACAAGCCAATCTCCCTGATGAACATAGATGCAGAAACCCTCAACAAAATATTAGCTAACCAAATCCAACAGTTCATTAAACAGATCAGAACAGATCAGAAAAAAAAGATTGTACATATTGAGAAAGAAAGACAAAAGAGTAAAGACAACATTTAGGGAATTTGGTTGAATTCTTTGTACTATTCTTACAACTTTTAAGCCTGGAATTATGTCAAAATTAACATATTTGAAATGAATAGAAGATTTTTAAGGTTTCAAAATTGTTTAAAAATATTTAACTATACAGTACATGAGAGTTATTTTGTAATTTAAAAAAAAATAGAAACAGTATGGGCCCGTGGTTTAGAGAGAAGTCTAGAAAAGGATGCCTGGGTTTGATTCCTTGCTCTGTCACTAGCTGTGTGATCATGAGTAAGTTACATAACTTCTAAATTTCCTTACCTGTAAAAGAGGGATAATAATACTGAAACCTACCTCATAAGGTTGTTATGAAATTTAAATGAGTAAATATTTGAAAATGACTTTCAACACTGTCTAACATAAAGTGTTGTATAAAATGTTTGTTAAAGTTTTTTTTTTTTTTGCAAATAACTGATTTGGATTTTTATTAGTCTTTTCTTTGGCCAACTTGGAATTCTTAAAGTTTCCCTTGATAAACTCTTTGCTAATTTTTTGGTCTGCTTCATATTAGGAACCTGTAAACTGGTTTTCTTTTCTTTTCTTTTTTTTTTTTTAGACGAAGTCTTGGTTTGTTGCCGAGGCTGGAGTGCAGTGGCACGATCTTGGCTCACTGCAACCTCCGCCTCCCAGGTTCAAGTGATTCTCCTGCCCCAGCCTCCCGAGTAGCTGGGATTACAGGCATGCGCCACCATACCTGGCTAATTTTTGTATTTTTAGTAGAGACGGGGTTTCGTCATGTTGGCCAGGCTGCTCTCAAACTCCTGACCTCACGTGATCGGCCCGCCTCGGCTCCCAAAGTGCTGGGATTACAGGCATGAGCCACCGTGCCTGGCCGACTGCAATGGTTTTTCATAAAAAATATTTAATATAGTTCTTTTATTTTCACTTATCAATTTTCAATTATCCAACACATTTATGCTTGACTCAGTCAAATGCTACAGTAAGTTTAAAGATGGATAATGTTTCTAACCTCAAGGAGTACACAAATTAGAAGGGGGAATTAAGCACAGAAATGGTTATAATGTGAGATTTGGAGAAGTAAAAAGTGGGAGAGGATTTACAAGAACAAAATATTACATCTAGATGGTGAGAGCAGGAAAGGTTTCATAGAGGATGAGGATAAAGTTGAAGGAGGAATAAGATTTTAGTAGGTGAGATAGATGGGCAGGTGTTCCAAGTAGCAGGATGAACAAAAAAGCAAGACAGAGCAGGTGGTACCTTGGGCTACTTATCTGAAGTTTCAACAAATTTAAAGTTAAAATTTAAACCACTGTAAGCCGTCGTTTCCTTATCCATAAAACAGACATAACATAGTACCTGTCTTACAGAGTAGATGAGAGAAAAATGATGCCTGTGTCATATTTAGCACAGGGTCTAACAGTAAATGTGCATTATGTATGCTATGTATCATGCTGTATTATTTTTGGTACGCATTTGTTGGAATTTAGGTTATGGCAGGGAAACAGGTACATGCAATGTATTGGATTAATATTGAGTGGTGTGAATGGGGGTGAGAAAGAGAGGACAAAGTTAAAGTTGAGAGACATTGCAGAGGTCGAATCCATGCGACTGACCACAGATAAGAAATAAAAGAAGAGGAAACTTGGGCTGCTAGATGAGTAATCATGACCTGAAAAAGCCACAGGGAAAATAAACCAACTTTTTCTATTCCCCATAAATTCCAGGCACTGGGCGAGTACTTGATTCCTGTGATTTCATATTTTAAAATCATCCTTTTGGTGGAATCATACTGTAAATATACAAGGGCACTTGCTATTTACACTATTCTAAGGTGAATCATTCCATAATTCTACAAAAACGTTGTTTTCAAATATGGGTTTTATATCAAGTTTGCTTAAAATCTAGATCAGCACCTATATCTGTAAATCCCAAAGATAATGTTTCTATGTTTTCAAAATTATAATGATGCAACAACTATTTGTTGAATGAACAGTACGCTGAGTACCAACATTTTACTAGGAACAATTGTCTTCATGAGTTGGTTGCCTTTATTCAAGGTAGCAAGGAGGGATACATTTCTGGGGCATTTGGTCTGTACCCCCCATACCTGAAATTTTACTGGAATTGTAGAAACGGAGAACAGTGTTTTCATCTTTTTTTTTTCCTGAGATGAGGTCTTGCTCTGTCACCTAGGCTGGAGTGCAGTGGCACAATCTTGTCTCACTGCAATCCCCATCTCCCTGGGCTCAAGGGATCCTCCCACCTCAGCCTCCGGAGTAGCTGGGACTACAAGCATGCACCACCACACCCAGTTCACTTTTTGCATTTTTGGTAAAGAAGGGGTTTCACCATGTTGTCCAGGATGCTTTCATCCTTATATCATGCCCTCTATGCCACTGCTGGGAACACCTGGAGACCACTAGGAAGTGTGTGATGCTGCCTGGTGACTTTTCCTGAATAACTCATCTTTACCTTAATGCAAGAGGCTTAGATTCTTTACTTTAATCAAAATTGTACCCTGTGATTGAAGTAGGATTTTTTTTTTCTTTCATTTATTTTAAACAGAACTATTCATCTTTAACTTTGTTTTAGAGACAAGGGCTTGTTCTGTTGCCCAGGCTGGAGTGCAGTGGTATGGTCATAGCTCACTGTAACCTCAAACTCCTGGGCTCAAGCCAGCGTTTTGCCTCAGCCTCCCAAGTAAGACTACAGGCACGTGCCACCAAACCCAGCTAATTTTGCTATTATTATTATTATTTAGTAGATACAGGGTCTTGCTCTGTTGTCCAGGTTGGTCTTGAACCCCTGGCCTCAAGTAATCTTCCCACCTTGGCCACCCAAAACCCTGGATTATAAGCGTGAGTCACCATGTCTGGCCTGAGTTTAAAAATTTTAAATGGCATATTTGTCTAACATTTTAGAGGTGAAAAAACATAAATCCACATGTTATTTTCTAATAGGCCTATTAATTAGGTAGGGCAAATATTATTAATTTTATAGAAGAGAAGATAAAGGAGCACTTATCCTGAATCACGCAATATTTAGTACTCTTCCTCCTCCATCTCCCTACCTTGTTGAATTCATTCCACACTGTTTTCTTCTCCCCTGTGTCTCTGAGTTCCTCAGTGGATTGTTTGACCGGCCTATTCCCTATCCACAGTCCCTGGCAGTCACAGCTGAGGAGTCAAGTCTTCCTTGGGCACCTACTTACTTTATTATTTTGAAGCAAATGGCAAGAGGATATTTGTATCTATTCTAAAATTTTTAATGTTGATTTTTAATAGATGAGTTCAGAAAGATAGGCGGGACTGCCAATTTCTCAGCATTTTTACTGTATAGATTGAATACCAAAAACTGTTGCCTCAAGTTGCTTCTGTAAACACACCATGGAAAATTGAAGACCATGCTCCCTTGCTAATAGCATTGCAGTCAGGAGATGGAAAATGTGATACAACTTAGCCAGTTTACTGAGATAACCGTAAAGTCTTTCAGCAGGAGATTCCCCAGTATACTGAAGAAAGTTAAAGTTCTTTTCCTTCTCACCCCTCCACTCCCCTTCCATTTCTAGCTAGATCCAAGATTCTATTGGTCTGGACCCAGATGAAATCATTGATACTGTTTGCAAATAACACTCTTCTACTAAGAGATCTGCAGTGATTAAAATTTTAGTTCTGCATTATTAAAGCTATAAAAATGGTTTGAAAGTATTTCCATATACAAAAGACTGGTTCATGAAGTAAAAAAACAAAAAAAAAAATTAAATTTTCGTTAGAACCCACCAGGCAGAATATTGGTGCATTATTTTGCCCCATTTAAGAGATAATTATCTGAATAATTTCACAAGATTTTCCAACTAAGTGATACAACTTTAAAAAATAATAAAAAAGAAATATGCTAATATACCTTAATACTGATTGCCTTTTTTTTTTTTTTTTTTTTTGATATAAGGTATTGCTGTGTCTGTCACCCAGGCTGGAGTGCAGTGGCATAATCACAGCTGACTGCAGCTGCAATCTCAACCTCCCCGGCCTCAAGTGATCCTCCTGCCTCGGCCTCTCAGGTAGCTAGGACTACAGGTACACACCACCACACCCAGCTAATTTTTGGATTTTTTCTAAAGATGGGGTTTTCCTATGTTGCCCCAGCTGGTCTTCAAGTCCTGGTCTCAAGCTATCCTCCCGCCTCAGCCTCTCAAAGTGCTGGAATTACAGTTGTGAGCCACCATGCCCAGTCGAATGCTAGTTTCGGTGATGCTGCTTTTGGCTTGTTAAACATAACTGACCTTAGTCCTCCAGTTTTGTATGAGAAGAATACTTTTGGTGAGTAGAAAACGTTTTAAGCTTGAGGCTGGTTGGAAGGGTTCGATTTACTTTTACTTATAAATCGACTTAAAATATGACTTGCATTTGTTTTGAGAATTAATTTCATAGTTCTCCTCTTGCTCTTAGTGATACCTGTGTAGTGTTGTCTTTTAACTTATTTCCTGGTGCCACTGTCTTCCATTTATTGGGGTGACTTCTGTAACTCACTTGATTAAAAAAAAAAATTCCAAACTTTTTTTTTCTTTTTTTTGAGATGGAGTTTTTGCTCTTGTTGCTCAGGCTAGAGTGCAATGGTGCGATCTTGGCTCACTGCAACCTCTACTTCCTGGGTTCAAGCGATTCTCCTGCCTCAGCCTCTCGAGTAGCTGGGATTGCAGGCGCCTGCCACCATGCCTGGCTAATTTTGTATTTTTAGTAGAGACGGAGTTTCACCATGTTGGCCAGGCTGGTCTCGAGCTGCAGACCTCGGGTGACCTGCCAGTCTCAGCCTCCCAAAGTGCTGGGATTACAGGCGTGAATCACTGCACCTGGCTATTTAAAAAAAAAAAAAAATTCTAACTGGATTTTTTGTTTTTAACAATTCCGTCACCATACTTCTGAAATACAGAAACGAAGAAGAATTCAGGTCATGCACAATCATGCTAATGGCAATCCTGCGAGTTGCCTATGCTGTTGGGATGAAGCTGGAAGAGGATTATCTGAAAGCCTTGGATTCACGATATCTGGAAGGTCTATAGATCAGTGTGGTCCATTGTGGCTTGCCTGTTAAGACAGGTGAATCCTATTTGCACAGATGTTCTTGCTTTTCTCTCTTCCTCTCCAGGAAGAAAATAAAATATATATGCCCATTAATCTGCACAGATGAGCCCCATTGATAGGGCATATTCTTGGGAAAAGTAAATTTGCAATTCAGTTGTGTATAATATACAAAAAAGGGGGCAAAATGCCCAGTCCATTTTACTTTTAGCAATTATAAAGACTCAAGTGCTAATGAAGCTATAGGACTCATTTATCTTGGGGTTTTCTTTTCTTTTTTTTTTTTTTTTGAGACGGAGTCTTGCTCTGTCGTCCGGGCTGGAGTGCAGTGGCCGGATCTCAGCTCACTGCAAGCTCTGCCTCCCGGGTTT
>NW_012119932.1:4418212-4436587 GCF_000951035.1 Colobus angolensis palliatus
GGATGGTCTCGATCTCCTGACCTCGTGATCCGCCCGTCTCGGCCTCCCAAAGTGCTGGGATTACAGGCTTGAGCCACCGCGCCCGGCCTATCTTGGGTTTTCTTAAAATTAAGAAAAGATAATGTATGTTTCTAAAATTAATCCAGTGGGCGTAGTTTGGCTTTAAAAACTGAACATAAATATTATGGCCTCAGATGAGATAATCACAAAGATTTAGATGACACTGTATTCTTCTCCCTTATTTTTGTTAGTGGTCATTCTGCATAAAAGTTGTGTTTGATATATACCATTGGAATAAAATATTCAGAGTCCTTTCAATATTTTAAATATTTATATGCTCCTTTGAAGTAGTTTCTTTTTTTTTTTTTAGTGCAGAGGGAAAAAAAGGCAGAGCTAAGTAACCGTGGAAACAGCCATTTTATGTAAAATGTTAAAAACTACACAAGCAGGCTTGAAGACAGTTTTAAAACCAATAGTGGTACTTATATAGACAATTTTTTAGCCTAGAATGAGTTAATATTCCTTTCTGAGTTAGTTTTCCTTATCAACTGTCTCTCATTATCTCTCTTTTTAGAAGTCAAATGCTAGTATGACGACTGAAGTGAGGAAAAGATATTGGAGCTGAAGAGATTTACATGAGTAGAACTGTTCCTAATACTACTTTAAACAGAAGAATAAACGTTGAATGAAAGGGCAGTGAGGTACACCAGTTGCAGTCTGTTCTAACTGGATAGTCACAAAAACAGTAGAAGGAAGGACATTCAGTTTGGTGTTGGGAGAAGAAAAGCCAGTACCTGATAGTTTTAGCAGGTACATAAAATATTACCAAGTAGAAAGCAGCATCGTCTAATGAAATGAGACTTCTCATACGCTCTGTAGAAGCATTTCCTAGATTGTTTTTTCAAATTCAAAAATTTCAAGTGCACTTCCAAAAGTTTGTTGAAAGTGGCGTGGTGCAGCTTGGCGTGAATTCACAGCTGTTTAACATCTCAACGCTTTCAGAGAACTCGGCTTCTAATTGGTTCCAAAGCCAATTTAAGTTGTCTTATCACGCAACGGGAACTCAAAATGCTGATTGGACTAAGACGCGTCGCTTACAACGTTTATAAACCATGATAGCGATTGTTCTTGGAGGGATTCTGTACAGAGCAATTTACTGACTGTTAAAAATTTAAACATCACGTTCTCAAGTGGAAACTCGCAATTATTTGAGGAGAGGAGAAGGGAGAAAAAGAGCGTTCGGAACTTAGAAGAGTACGTTAAAAGGCACCAGGAAACATTCACACAAAGGGAATGATTTTCATTTAAGTATTTATAGGAATGGAACATGTTTGCCTGCAGTGTTTCTGTGCTAAAAAATTTCAGGAGTTAGTTATAGATCCTTCCTTTTTCTTCTTTAACTTCTCTTTCCTCAAACCGGGTTTTAATTGTCCTTCGAGATGTGTTTTAAGTGGTATGGCTTCGATGTGGGTGTGTAAGCTAATTCCAGGGAGGAGGGCAGATTTAGCAATAAACTACAACGCACTGGAACTAAGAAATGTTCCTGTACCTTTTTTTCCCGATGCTTCTTTCCAGTAACAAAATGTTAGTGTGAAATCATTGTACTGTATTTAGTACAAAACAAATAGGGATTTCATTTATGCCTTTAATAATACCTGAAAATAAAAATAAAGCAGGCAAATAAATACAATTCAGATGACCTTGGGAACACTACACAAGTAAATCACGAGAGATTAGCGAGCGAAGCACTGGACAAATTGTTTGAAACAAAGGGAAAGTTTCTCAGCTCACAAGATGAAAGCTTTGATTTCCTCATAAAAGAAAACTGATAAGAAATAATTATTTTCCTGAAATATAACGTTCCAAATGGGAACTGGCGAGGGGAAGCAATAGTATTTTAACACATTTTGCAATCTGCAGTGCTGTTTGATTTTGTTGTATAATTTTTCGATATGCTTAAAAGGTGGAAAATAGAATTAAGAGGGTTGGAAACATGAAATGAAACATTTTGGTTCTGATAGTACCAATCGGAAAACAGAAAGGAATAGCCGCACACTGCCTTTATTATTCTTCATAAAGGCTGTGGCAGAGAGGGCAGCCGGCATGGGAGTCTCTGTGGCGCAATCGGTTAGCGCGTTCGGCTGTTAACCGAAAGGTTGGTGGTTCGAGCCCACCCAGGGACGCGACCTCGTTTTACGAGCTGGCCGAGGGAAGTTTTGCAGAAATCGAGTTCAGGCCTCCAGGCTAAGCTGGGTTGGATTTCCGGGGACCAAGCAGAGAAACCACCGACCCTCACACCGCGCGCCAGCCGGGGAGCCCTTTGGTTTCGTCCCGTGCTGAGCGGCCTCCCGGCTGCAGGTGAGCGCAGCCAGCCCTTCCCCGGGGTCGTCGCAGGGGTCTAGGCCTCGCCAGGGTCCCGGAGCGGGGACGCGCAGAGGCCGCGCGCGACCGCCTCTCCAGTTCTGCGCGTCCCCGGAGGCCCGAGCGTACACGGGGAACGCGGCCCGGGCTGGTCTTGCTCGGCTTCGGGACGCCTGAAATGTCACGGGGCCACCGAAATGCATGCATTTCGACGGTGTCAAGTTCGAGCTGCAAACTGAAAACTCTCACATTTTGTTGAAGCAAGGCCGCCCTTTTGTCTGTTCCCTGTCAGCGTAAACATCTCCGTCTGTGACTTAAACATTAATTGTTCCTGGTATTAATGCCTACAGAAATAATTTTTGTTGCAGTAAATCTTTCGTGTGGACAATATTGTAAGAATATATATTATATTCACTTTTTCTACTAAAACGCTTGAATTTATTAGAGAATAGAATAAGCCTGCAACACTTCCCATCGATGCAGACAAGGAGAAAACCTCTTTTACAATAGTATGATTGTTAAACCTAAAAAAAAGGATGAGAAAGATTAAAAGTGAAGCTGCTACATAATTCGCTTCAACTTTCTACTTTCAACGTCCCCTACTTTTATTTCCCCAAATGCAAAGCCCTCTTAAAATAGTTTCCTTTTATTTTATTACTTTGAGAAATAATCCTAGTTTCATCATAATAATTATTGTCTTGGTTTGGACTACAGAAAGTTGAAAGACAGTTTTGAAGAAAAGTGTAAGAACTAGTACATCTGATGCCTGTGGATATATTGTTTTATATTCTTCGTTATATTTCAGCTCAGTTGACATATTAATAAAGGCTAATTTTATTAAGCGCTTTCATGGAAAAAGGTATGTAATCTTCATAAGCCTTCCAGGTCCTATTACTGCCATTGTACAGATGAGGCAACTGAGGCACAGTGCGACCGAGTAATCAGCTGAGTAATTTGCTTGAAGTCACAGGGAGTTTGGAGCCTGGGTAGTCAGGCCCATGCCCAAGCTCCTCCCTGCTGTACTGCCTGCTTGGAAGTTTCTTGCTCTAAAATACAGCTACCTAATTAGTTAATTTAAAACCAAAATGATACTTGAATTGGTTTTTATGAAGTTTCGTTAATATTTTGCTCCAAATCTCGTAAAGGGAGTAAAATAAAAACCAACACAACATTTATGGCGTGCTAAAGGGCATTGTTAAATTTGCATTCATTGGGCTGGTCAATTTTATTCAAATGAAAGCTGTGTGTGAACATGAAGTCTTCCTGGGGAATGTGTCTTAGGGAAACAATTTGTTAGCATTTAGGTACAGAAGGCAAGATGAGAGAGAGAGGCAGACAAAATCTGGAAGGAGATAGATTCAGGCCATGGAGTCTAGAAACTAAGGATTCTTTGACCCCAAGCTGATGTTTGGGAATTGGGACATCCACGGAGACCCCTGTTTCGGGACACTTTTGTGAGATAGTACCAGAATTTGTACTTGACCAGGGGCCTAGGTGGCAGTTTAAAATTCGATCTTCAATTTCTAAGTACATTCTATTTCACCCTATTTTGGGTATTAATATGATTTAGAGACCAGGAAATGAAGGAGAATTAAATGGGAATGGAGGTGCTGTGCTGAGTGCAAAACTCCCCTCTAATGTAAGCAGATGCAGTTGCTGTTATTATGTGGACAGGTGCTTAGGCCATTTCCTTCGCTCTTGCAGGCAGGTAAGATAGGTGGGCCGCAGTGTGGGTGGCTGACACCGGTAGTCTCAGCATTTTTTTGAGGCCAAGGCAGGAGGATTACTTGAGCCCAGGAGTTAGAGACCAGACTGGGCAACAGAATGAGACCCCATGTCTACACAAAAGAAAACATTAACCCAGCATGGTGATCACGTCATTGCACTCCAGCACGGGTCACCGAGCAAGACCCTATCTCAAGAAAAAAAAAAAAGGTAGGTGGGCAACAATTTGGAAGAATTGCATAAATATTTATAATTGCATTGGCCTTATAAAATTTCAGTGTGTCATGGTTGTAGATGTTGCAATAAATGCTATATCTGAGGAGCATCTTTTTGTCCTTAATTTCTTGGCTCTGAAATACCAGCCAAACTCAGATATATGTCAAGACCATTTAAAGCTTTAATTAAAGGATGAATAGCATTTAAAAGGCTATATTGTATATTTGAGTATGTAAATATGTTCCTAATATTGCTAATAGAGTTGTACACTTAAACTGCGTATACAGAATCAGAGGGAAATTCACTGAAGTAACGTAATAAAAGGTGAACCAATTGCTATGATTTAAATACAAAAACTCATTAGAGAATGTACTATTCATCTAATTTAGGAAAGGACAAAACAGATAATAGATAAAAATTGAAGATCTGTCACAAAAATCGTAGAAATCATTCATTTAAAGTATTTTTATAATGCAAGTGTTTCTTTAGACAATAATGCAGGCTGGGAGGAAGCCACATGGTTTAATGTGTCTCTGCTTTCATTTCTAACACTTGTGTCTGATGTCATGCAATGCAAAGTTTAGGAAAAAGAGCCTGAAGAAACCGAACTGCTCCGTTTCTGCATGCATAATACATGATAATGAATGATGCAAATATGAACTTTTATTTCTCTGAATTTTGATGGACACAGGGCCTAAAATGTTCTTCAATTTATAGCTACAACTGAAAACAGCAATGAATTGAGGGTAGAATAAGCTATAATACATTTAACCAGAAAATAGTTAAAGCACTTGAAACATTTTAAATAAGTAAGAATGTTAATTTTATCAACTGTATTATTTCATTTTAAGTCCTTGGTATTGATCCCTTTTGGTAATGTCAGTGTATTCTATGTTTTTACATGTTGAAAACAAGCGTTGAGCTTACAGGAATAGGGTGAGAATAAACTATGTCTATAGATCACACCAAATACTTAAATCTTAAGTTATTTTTAAAGCCTACATTTTTAAGAAAAATCGTAATATTTTAATTATCTGAAATATGAATGAAAAGGGAACTTTTTGATTAAGCATAAATATATATAGAAATGTACACGAATTATTAAGTACAACTGAATACATTTTTACAAAGTTAACACATCTTTGTAAACAACTCTCAACATCCCAGAACTCCCCTTTATGTTTTTTTTACCAGTCACGAAAATATAAGTTTTAAACTGTAAACATATGGATTATTATGTTAAAATGTGAATTTTTAAGTTGTCGTCGATCAGTATTGAAAAATAAATTTACGACTAAATCCTGTGTCTTAGTCTGCTCTGCTCAGCCTACAATAAAAAAACACCACAGACTGGGTGGGTTAAACAACAGATAAAATTTATTTCTCACAGTTCTAAAGGCAGAAAAGTCTGAGATTAAGGTGCCAGCAAGGTAGGTTTTATTCTGCTGACTCTTTCTTCGCCTGTGGGAAGCTGCCATCTTGCTGTGTGCTCACTTGACCCCTTTTTTGTGCATGCACCCGGGAGAGGAATGTCTAGCTCTCTGATATTCTACTCATAAGGACACTAATCCAATCATGAGAGCCACAGCCTCATCACCTTATGTAACACTAATTACTTCTCCAAAGCCCCATCTCCAGCTTCTGTCACATTGGGAATTCGGGCTTCAGAATATGTTTTTGGGGGGACAGAAACATTCAATCCTTAACACCGTATCAGAGGAATACTTACAGATGAAGATTAGAAAAAATAATAGAAATTAGAAATCAATTTTCCATGCCTACTCACTTATGACCTAACCATCTATGATAGACTTGGTAAGAAAAAAACTGTGGTATTAAGGCAGGAAATATGAGAAATTTGCTATTTACTTGAAGGGTTTAATTTTGTCTATAAGCAAATAAAAAGTGCTTTTATCCCTTTCCATCAAAGATACAAAACAAAAACAACCTTCCAGAAATGATTATGGCATTTTAATTAATTCAATTTTATTTTTGGAAATAAAGTGTAAATTTTAAAACCAAGATGAGACTTGATCTTCAGAGTTGCTGTGAGAGAAGAGAACTCAATAATTTCCCAAACAATATAACCAAAAATCTTAAGAATTTTAATCTAGAGTTCTCTATTGGAGGAAAAAAAATGGTTGTCCTGTCATTTTGAAACTATAAAAAAAAGAGGAAAATCTAGAGCTATATGAAAAAAGCTATATTTAAAGTTGTGGAAAGTCCAAAAATACCACTGAGGAAATGCATTCAAGAAAGGATCAGTGTACAAGAATCTCAAGAAAAGTTTTACTTTGTTTAAACAAAATTATTCATTGTTATTATTAAAGTGGTATATGCCTAAGGTTATAATAATAAATATCTATAAAAATTTCAGTATAGTTATGTTTATTGCAACTTTACTTAAAATAGTGAGAAACTATAAACAAGAGAAAATATCAAACACTAATGGAAATAGTGAAATAAATTGTGGTATATTCTTTAGACATGAGAATACATAAAAAGCATTTATACAGACGTTTAGTGTTCTTCAGAAATAATGCCTGGATACAAAACTGTCCAAAAAGTATAATCCCTATTTTGCAATAAGACTGAATTACTTACATAGGTGATCTATAATTATTTCTTGATAGTGAGTTAAATACATCAAAATGAGAGGATCTGATTTTTTTCTTTTTTATGCTTTACCTCCCAAGTTGTCTACAACAAATATATATTACTTTAATTTGTTAACGTTTTTCTAATATAAAAATACCTGAACTCATACTCTAGATGCAATTTTGAATGCTGTTTTTCTATCTTAAAATTTATGTATTTGTTTGAGTTCCCCAAAGAAACAGGAACAGTATATATTTCCTGTAAGGACTTGGCTCATCTGATTAGAAAGGCTGAGAAGTCCAAGATCTACCGTTGGCAAACTGAAGACCCAGCAGAGCCAATGGTTTAGTTCTAATTTGAATCTGAGCTGATTGGACAAGACCTGTCCACATTGGGGAGGGCAATCTGTTTACTCAATCTACCAGTTCACATGGTAAACTCATCCAGAAACACCTTCACAGACACACCCAGGAACAGTGTTTTACCAAATACCTGGGCACCCTGTGGTTCAGTTGAGCTGATACATAAAATTAACCATCATAAATTATATTGATGAAGACTAGAGAGCTCAGAAATAAATCCCTAAATATACAATAAAACAACTTTCAACAAAAGTGCTGGGATTTTTCAATAGGGAAAGGATATTCTTTTCAACAAATGGTGTAGGAAAACTGAACATCCCATGCAAAAGAATGAAATTGGACCATTATTTTATACCATATGCAAAAATTAACTCAAAATGGATTACAGACCTCAATATAAGACCTACAACTATAAAACTCTTAAAAGAAAACATAGGGGGAAGGCTTCATGGCGTTGGATTTGACAATGATTTATGTATTTGTTTGAGTAGATATGACACCAAAAGCACAAGCAATAAAGGAAAACGTGGATAATAGACTACATCAAACTTTAAAACTTCTGTGCATCAAAGGATCCTATCAAAAGAGTGGAAAGGTAATTCTCAAGATGAGAGAAAATATTCACAAACTATGTATCTGATAAAGAGGTAATATCTAGAATATGGAAGGAGCTCCTACAATTCAACAACCGTAAAAAACTAAACAGCCAAAAAATGGCCAAAGGGCTGGAGTTGACATTTCCATAAGAAGATGTACAAATGGCCAATAAGCACATGAAAAATGCTCAACATCATTAGTGCTAGGGAAATGCAAATCAAAACTACAGTGAGATACCACCTCACACACATTAGGATGGTTGTTATCCAAAAAAACATAAAATAACAGGTGTTGGTGGCGATGTGGAGAAATTGGAACCTTTGTGCCCTGTGGATGGGAACTTAAAATTATATGGCTATCATGGGAAAGCAGCAGGCGATTCCTCAAAAAATTAAAAATAGAATTATTACATGATTCAGTAATCCCACTTTTGAGCATATATCTAAAGAAATTGAAGACAGAATCTTGAAGAGCTATTTGTACACTCACGTTCAGAGCAGTGCTATTCACAATACCCACAAAGTAGAAGCAACCCAGGTGCCCGCAGAAACTTGGTAAATGATGAACGAATAAACAAAATGTGATAAACACACACACACACACAATGGAACATTATTCAGCCTTAACAGGAGGGAAATTCTGACACATGCTACAACATGGAGGAACCTTGAAGATGTTATGCTTAAGTGAAATATATCACTCACAAAAGACAAATTGATGATTTGTATGAATTGTATAATTCTACTTGTATCAGGTACATAGACTAGTTAAATTCGTAGAGATAGAAAGTAGGATGGTGGTTGCCAGTGGCTGGGGGAAGGGAGAAATGGAGAGTTGTTTTTAAATGAGTATAGAGTTTCAGTTTTGTAATATCAAAAGAGTTTTAGGGACTGGTTGTACAACAACATGAATGTACTAATTCTACTGAACTCTACCCTTCAAAATGGCTAAGATGGGACATTTTATGTTATGTACATTTTAATCGCAATTAAAAATGAAAATATAAATTATTTTGTGGGGATTTTCCCCCTTATTATGTAAGACAGTGTGATATTGAAGCAGGGATGGATAAGCAGACCAATGGAAACAATTCAGAACCCAGAAACAGATTTGAGCACATTTAATTAAAAAAGCAAGTTGAAGGCCAGGCCCAGTGGCTCACACCTGTAGTTCCAGCACTTTGGGAGGCCAAGGCAGGAGGATCAGTTGATGCCAGGAGTTCAAGACTGGCCTGGGCAACATAGAGAGACCCTGTTTCTACACATTAAAAGAAAAGAAAGGGGAAAGGAATGGAAGGGAGAGGAGGGGAGAGGAGGGGAGGGAGAAGGGAAGCCCACAAGGAAGAGGAGCACAACCCCTGACTCCTTAAGTGACTTCCTTCCAAAGAGTTCAGTATGGAAAGGAGAAAAGAGTAACTTTAAGTGAAGAAATCTGACAAGTACTACCTCAGCCAGGTGATCACGATCAATACCAACAGTGGTAAGTCATGTTGATGGTATGTACCCTTGATAGGATGTAGCTCTTCGCCTCTGTGGTCTTCCTTCCAAAAATTTATATTCCCACTCTATTCACAATGAAAACAAATTTCAGTAGAGGGTCATCCCACAAAGGGGTACCAAACCAAATCCTGATTCCTTTATATTTCCCCTAAATATCACTTTAAAACTGTACATTTATCTTGTTTTTCTATTCTACTCCTCATGTACTTTTCATAGGCAGCTAAAAACAAAAACAAAGCAAAATAAAAACAATTAGTACTTTCAACAGTGTGCCTATAAATATCCTCAGCCAGACCTATGAGTTCCTTATGTACGTTTTCTGTTTTCCACGTTCCTGCAGATGATGTTTCACCACTGTCTTCTGTGGAGTTGGTACCTCCTGTTAATAAATTATAATATGTCCCCTTTCCTTCAGCCTCCAATAGCTATTTCATTACTGTCTTTTAAGCCTTCAATAATGGGCTCTTTAAGGACTTCCATCTCCTGCCTACCACCTGGTCCCAAAGGTAAGGCTGCAAGTTTTTCTTAAGGCAGATACAACTTCCAAATATCAAGTTCTGTCTTAGTTATCTGCTGTTGCATAATAAACCACTATAAAACTCAGTGAGTAAAAGCAACAACCATTTTTTTTTAATCGTGTGTCTTGGCTTTTAAATTTTTAAAAATTTTTTATTATTTGGTTTGAGATTGTGTCTTGCTCTGTTGCCCAGGCTGGAGTGCAGTGGCGCAATCCTAATTCACTGCAGCCTTGGCCTCCTGAGCTCAAGCCATCTTCCCACCTCAGCCTCCTAAGTAGCTGGGACAACAGGTGTGTGCCACCATGCCCACCTATTTTTTAAAGTTTTTGTAGAGTCAAGGTCTCCCTACATTGCCCAAGCTGGCCTTGAACCCAGGACTGCATTTATTACCTGGCTTGTGAATGTGCCCACTCTAACTATGGCGAGTGGGGACGTAGTGACACTTTGGATCTTTTAGTATCAATGTGAATTCAAACCCTTGAAATGTCAGGAATTCCTCTTCCCCCAGTTCACCCACACAAATGGCTATATGTCCCTTTGGAAAAAGGACTGGGGGACTCTATCATATATACTTGCTGTGGGTGATAGACTTCTTCCTGGGACCTGGTCTATCCTTCAGTCAGTGAGTTCCTAGCCTGAGTAGTGGCTCGGATCCAGAAATGAGGCAGAATATGGTCATTTGTATTGGAGTGATTGGTCTCAATCTCCTGAAGATTCATGGTTGATTTCTTTTCTTTTCTTTTTGGAGATGGGGGTCTCACTCTGTTGCCCAGGCTGAAGTTCAGTGGCATGTGTCGTCATGGCTCGTGGCAGTCTCAAACTCCTGGGCTCAAGGGATCTTCCTACCTCAGCCTCCCAAGTAGCTTGGAGACAGATGCATGCCACCATGCCTGGCTAATTTTTAAATTTTCTATAGGGATGTGGGGGGTCTTACTACATTTCCTGGGCTGATCTTGAAACAATTCTCTTGCCTCAGCTTCCCAAAGTGTTGGGATTACAGGCGCGAGCCACCACTCTTGGTCTCGATTTATCCTGATTGTATAATTTGAGTAATATGCTTATTGGCTGCTCATCCAAGATGTCCCTACAGATGCTATGTTCCATTAACCAACTTTGCATTTCTGTGAGTCAGACACCTCTCCCTCTTTCAATCCAAACTTGCCAGCCATTAGAATAATAGCCCACAATTTGCCCTTATCACTGCAGGACACTGTCATCCCCATTGTTATCAGGGAGCCCAGTTCTGTACCAGTATCCCCAATCTCAGCCCAAGCCTACAGGGGACAGCCACACTGACCTTCACAGAGACGCTGGTGCCCCTCATCCTGATGACTTCATTGCTTTATTAAACAGTGTCCTCTGGCCCCTCCCACAGTCTATCATTGGTGAGTGGGTTTTCTGGCACTCATCAGGGTATATTCACTCTAGACCATTTTCCTAACCTTTTGATCCTTTATTTTCCTGTCTATCATGGAAGTTCCAGCACTTTCTTTCACATAATGTGGCCATGTTTTCTACAAGCTTCTGAGATCTTGTAGTGTGTTGTCACCAACTCCTAGGTTGCTTGTCAGGGTTAAATCATGTTTCACAGGACAATGCTCTGTCTTGGTTGGCCCTCCTTTATTCAGCCTTATCTTCTACTCACTTTGATCCAACACCAAATGTCCTCTCTTGGTTTGTGATGGTATATGTCAGCTGGTCCTACACCTCCTTTTGAGAGCATCTCTTCCCTCTCTCAGGAGGCTGGCTCCTGTTATGACTCAACCCTACTCATTTATCTGATGGCCAAAAGAGAAGGTAGAAGTGGATCTGGAAGGAGTGCTTGTGGCCTTGCAAGGCAGATGACTGCATCATCTTCAAGCAAGCAGGCTGTGCTTGCCTTTGACAGGATGAAGTGGGCCACTTCTGTAGGCCCAGAGTCTGGGCAGAACATGGGAATTCAAGATGCCCCAATGCCATGCCTTAAGGTCAACTTCTTCCCAACAGGCCCTCTCCTTATTCAACCTCTTCCGAAGCTCTGTTACTCTTATTGTTGAGGCTCGGGCTTGATTCTTAGCCTTTTTTGGTGTTGGCTCATAGATGAGAATCTCTTTATATGGTGTGGAAGAGGCCATCTGACTTTCCTGCTTACCCTTAATTGGTGATTAACTAACCTCAGCCTTTCATTGTCTTCCTCTAGGGCATCCACTGTTGTCAGCAGTAGCCAATTCCCTAATCCTTGTAATTACCACTTTTTCTCGCTCTCAAAATCCTAAGATACTTCATCTGCCAGTACATTCCCTTTTGCTGGTATCCAACGCCAGCTCACACCGGGAACGTTTTAATACTTGCACCACTGTCTCATGCCAGAGGTATCCGTGCTCCATCTATCCCCAGTGATAGGTCTTCAGTACCTGCCTGCCAGTGGGTGATCTGGCTGTGCCTGCAAAATCTCTCTCTTTTTTTTTTTTTTTTTTTTTTTTTTTGAGACAGAGTCTCGCTTTGTCGCCCAGGCTGGAATGCAATGGCGCAATCTTGGCCCACCACAAGCTCCGCTTCCCCGTTCACGCCATTCTGCCTCAGCCTCATGAATAGCTGGGACTACAGGCGCCCGCCACCACGCCTGGCTAGTTTTTTGTATTTTTAGTAGAGACGGGGTTTCACCGTGTTAGCCAGGATGGTCTCCATCTCCTGACTCGTGATCCACCCGCCTCGGCCTCCCAAAGTGCTGGGATTACAGGCGCCTGCAGTCTCATTTTAAAGCCACTTTCCTAGGATCACTTCCAGCACTAGCTGCTGCAGGTCAGATGCCCTGAGACTCTGAGATTTGCATGTAGGAGTTTATTGAAGGTGCAACTCCTTTGAGGAAACCAGGGAGAAAATAGTAGTGAGCAGAGGAAAAAGCCGAACTGAGATGCAGCTGCATCAGTAGCCTCAGCTGGTTCCAGGAGGAGCATCGAGGCTGAAAGAGCATTCAGAGATGTATCAGTCCAAGGCACCAGGGCTGGGTCTTTGAATCCCTGCATTGAATCCAGTCATTGGATTGTGGGCTGCCCTTGAAGAAGAGACATAAATGTATTGAGGCAACTTCCTTTAACCAAGGTCAATTCCAGCAAATGGATTCAGCTGTGAGCCATCAACAGCCAATAATTACTCCCGGCAACAGCCTTGAACCTGAAGGGGACCTCCTAGGAGTGGTTACTTTTCTTATTTTTTTTTCCTTATATATATATTATTTCTTCCTGCTTTTTAGGTCATTGCTTTTTTTTTCTTTTTTGTTACACATTTGGTTTGTATACTTTAATTTTTTAAAACACGGCAAAGTCATTAAGATTTATATTTAAAAGACAGAGATTTTGCCATGCAGTTGTATGGTTTGGCTGTGTCCACCTAAATCTCATGTTGAATTGTATTCCCGACTGTTGAGGCAGGGACCTGGTAGGAGGTGATTGGATCATGGGGGTGGATTTCCCTCACGCAGTTCTCGTGATAGTGAGTGAGTTCTCACGAGATCTGATGGTTTAAAAGCATCTGGCCGTTCCCCCACCCTTTGCTTTTTCTCTAGCTCCTGCTGCCTTGCGAGGAAGCTGCTTGTTTCTCATCCTTCGGCCATGATTGTAGTTTCCTGTGGCATTCCCAGCCATGCGGAACTGTGAGTCAATTAAACCTCCTTTCCTTATAATTACTCAGTCTCAGGTAGTATATTTATAGCAGTGTGAGAACAGACTAATACACGTAGTTATTCCTCTTTACATTATTTTCTAAATAGTCTGTATTTGTTGCTTGCTTTTTGACTTAGAAGTTATTTAGGAGAGACTTAATACTTAACCTTTTTCAAGTGGTTGTTTTTTCCAAAGTTAATTTTACGAATTTATGGTTATATCATGGTGTAGTCAGAGAATGTAGTCAATATAGTATCTACTTTTGTCATTTATTAAAGTTTTCTGTTTTTCATTAAAAGTTTTGTTTCCATTTTTCTTGCATATACCAAGGAAGATACAAAATAGCAACGCAGTTGAATCTGACAAACACATTGGTGTGTAATGAAATGCATAGTGTGCGGGAAATATAGAAAAAGCAGAGGATATGTTTGTTCCTCTGTCTGTCTTTATATTACCAAAGTTCTTGGCACATAAAAAATGAATATGAGAACAGTATGAAAGTGAAACGGTTCTCTTTATTCCTTTGTGCCTTTGCATACTGATCAGGGAAAAGCAACCAGGATAATAAGTTTTTGCATTGCTTTTCCTGAAATGTTGACTATTTAACAATAGATTTTAAAAATAATTTCTGAGGCCAGGCGCAGTGGCTCACACCTAAAATCCCAGCACTTTGGGAGCCTGAGGCTGGCGGATCACCTGAGTTTGGGACCAGCCTGGCCAACATGGTAAAACCTTGTCTCCACTAAAAATAGAAAAATTAGTTGGGCGTGGTGGCACGTGCCTGTAATCTCAGATACTCAGGAGGCTGAGGCAGGAGAATCACTTGAACCCAGGAGGCGAAAGTTGCAATGACAGAGCGAGACTGCCTCAAAAAAAGAAAAATATATATATATATATATATTTATATGTATAAATAATTTCTGAGTATGTGTTTATTGCTTTAAAAATCAAGCAAAAGAATTGTTATTGTAATAAGCGTGAGAGGGTTTCCCAGGCAACATTGGATTCTGATTGGCTAAGTTAAGGTAAAATGAAGCAGCGCACAAGTTTTGTGTTTTAGACTTGAGGCTCAAGTGTACTTACTTAGTTTTTGATCTCAATAAAATAGTCTTAAGAAAAATCATACAACATTTTGATTATGTGGATTTTGGCAAAACGGAGATGGAGTGGACATAGGGCAAGAAGTACTTCATGATTCTTGATTAAACTTCTAGTGTTCTGAAAATCAAGTTAAAATTTCTGAAGTCTTATACTCTAATTGTATTAGCACAATTTATAAATTACTGCAACTTTTCACTAAAATCCTGTCCTTCCTCAGTCTTCATTGTATTATATATGTAACCTATATTTTTAGGAGAGTTTCGTATGCCAAACTACCAATGATGAGAATTACGTATTTCAAAGAAATATTCTAAGTTTTTGAAATAAAACCACAAGTAAATTACCCATTGTACATAGAATGTTGCCACCTAGATATTTTTTCAAAAGAATAGAAAGTATTCTCATTTTGATGCAGTAGCTTGTTTTCCTTAAAGAAGTTGTTGCCCTGTTTGAGTCTGTTGGTGATAATTCAAAGGTTATATATTATCTTTAGTTTTAAAATACTTAACAAATCGAGATTGAAGCAGTTTGAAGACTAAGTGTTTACTGTAAATATAGTTGTAAAATAGAGTGAAGGAAAAATACATCACATATATGGATTGAGGTATATGTTATCACTAATTTTTTTTTTTTTGGTAATTAGTTAGTACATGCCAGATGAGGTGTCCCTAAATTGGGTTTCACTGAATGACTTTTGGGGTAAAAAAAAATCATAGAAGCACAGTCACCTGCAGATAAAATGTTGAAACACTGAGTTTGAAACTCTTCTCTGAATATCTTGTTCTCATTATGGCATAAACCACACATCATATTGTGCTTTACACTGTTGTTACTGTTTTATTTTTCTTAGATATTAAGAAAAATTTAAGTGTAGTTTATTAAAGATAATTTGAAAATATAAAAAAGAAAATAGTTAAATGTAGTTCTAACAATATTATGCATATAATTTTGTACTGTCATTTTCTCTTGATATCTTGTACTAATTTTCCCATATTAATATGTAAAATATTTTTCACTGCTGTGTAATATTTCATCTAGGATGTATACCACAGCACACTTAACTATTCCACTATCACTAAACATTTAAGATGTTTCATTTCTTCATGGTCGTATATAATGCTGAAATGACGGTCTTTGTATATAATGATTTTTTTCTTTCATATTTGGGAAGAATTTCTTGTGTGACGTTTTTATAAGCTGCACCACTGAGGCAGAGTATTAATATATTTAGAGTTCTTGGTATCTGTTGCTAAACTGCCTTCAAAAAAGGCAGTATCAATTTGCACTCCCAATGGCAATATATGAGAATGTCTGTTTTGCCATACTTGTAGCAGCAGTGAGAATTGTCAAAACTATTTTCTAGTTACTTTGATAAAAATATTAATACTGTCTCCTTATTGCTTTAATTTGTATTTCTTTGGTTATTAGCAATGCTGATAATTTCCTCAAGTTTGTTAACTTGCTTTCTTCTGTGATTTGGCTGGACACACTTTAAAAAAGCATCTTTATAATAAAGCTATTTATAATGTACAGTGATCATATAGATAGTATTGTGATAATATATTATACATTGTGTATTGATATAACTCACACACCATACAATTCACCCATTTAAAGCAAACATTTAAATGATTTTTTAGTATATTCATAGGGTTGTGCAACCATCACAATTAATTTTACAACATTTTCATCACTCCAGCAAGGAATCATGTACCTATTATCAGTCACTCCTTATTTCCCCCCAAACCCCTTTACAGACCTAGGCAACCACTTATCTCTACTTTCTGTCTCTATATGTCTACTTATTTTGGATATTTTATATAAATGAAGTCACACAATATATAATCTTTTGTGACTGCCTTCTTTCACGTAGCGTAAGTTTTCGAGAGGTAACCATGTTGTAGCTTGAAACAGTGCTTTCTTCTTGATTGCCTAATAACATTTTGTTGTACAGATATAAATCATTTATCAATTTATCAGTTGATGGATATTGGAATTGTTTCTGCTTTTTGACTGTTATAAATAATGCTTCTATGAACATTTATGTACAAGTTTTGGGGTGGACACATATTTTCATTTGTCTTGGGCCTACAACTAGGAGTGTAGTTGGTGGGTCCTATGGTAACTCCATGCTGAGTATTTTGAGGAATTGCCAGTGTGTTCATACATGCTTTTATGCATGTTAATCTATTGGTGTCTTGGTGCTGTTCTTATAGATTTGCATGAGCTCTTTATATAAGGTCAGTGTTAACCTTGTATACTTGCAGAAAGTATTTTAATTCCCATATATTGCTTGCCTTTAATTTGGGTAATGAATTTTGTGTGCAAATATTTTTCAGTTCTACATTGTCAGTTCAGTCAATACTTTATTTTGTAACTGGTTTCATTGTTACTAAGCTTTTTGAAAAACCATTCCTCGGCTGGGCAAGGTGATACATGCCTGTAGTCCCAGCTACTCAGGAGGCTGAGGAGGAAGGATTGCTTGAGTCCAGGAGGTTGCAGCTACAGTGAGCCATGATGGTGCCACTACACTCCAGCCTGGGCGACAGAGCGAGTCCTTGTCTCAAGAAACAAAAAACAAAAACCCTATTCCTCTGAGGACTTTGAGTCATATTAATGTTTATTTTCTTGTAATTTTTCTATATTCTTTAAAAATATTTCATTACTTTATTTAGGTTATTTGGGTGGATGGTGTCAGATTAACATCAAAATGGATTTTTACTCCCAGTTATCTTACCAGTTGTGCCATTACCATTTTTCTTAACACTTCCTCTCTTCCCTGCTGAATTTGTCTTGATATTGCCTCTTTTATTGATTATTAATTTTTTTTTACATGTTCTAATGTCTGTTTTGGTCAGCATGCCTATTCTTGCACCAGGACCACATTGTTTAAATTATTGAAGGTTTAGAATATGTTTTGTACCCAGGAAAACAGCAATATTTCCTTCAACCCAGCACCTCATATTTAATTAATCGTTTTCAAAAATTTCTTAGTAACTCTTATTTTTTTCCAGATGGTTCCCAGCTTTTCCAAAGTTTTGTTATGTTTTCTAAATACCGTTGGAATACTTATTGTGCTTGCATGAAATGCTCAGTTAAACTTCAAGAGACTTGACATTTTAATAGCAGCAATTTTTGTCATCCAGGAACCTGGTATATCTCTCTGGTTATAGTTTTTCGAAAAAGCTCAGCCAAGTCTTGTACTCATTTTATGCAAATCACATATGGTTTACTCCCCACTGGAGCAGATCCAGGTTCTGAGGGGCCTAAAGCTTATGTGATTTTGGGGGGTTTTCTTAAAGAAAATGAATACAAAATTACAATTACAAAATTAGGTACCTAATCTTGGAAGGAGCCTGGGCAAGCAGTGGGCTCTGGGGCTGCCTTTATTTTCTAGGCAGTTGGCCTCTTTTCACAGGTATGTCTTTGCTGATCTTGTTATTATATATTTGTAATATATTATCTTGTGTTCCCATAGGAATTAAAGAATCTATGAACTAAACTTAGAAAATACTTTGAAAAAATCTGTTTTCTACTTTTCCATTTTGGAATTTCTATACAAATAATCATATGTGACTAGCAATCAGTTTATATCATCTTCTATAATGTTTTTTCTACATCTTAAACTTGTTTTTTATTTTTTTTAATTTTTAAATTTTTTTTATTTCTTATTATTATTATACTTTAAGTTCTAGGGTACATGTGCATAACGTGCAGGTTTGTTACATATGTATACTTGTGCCATGTTGGTGTGCTG
>NW_012119932.1:4439412-4442710 GCF_000951035.1 Colobus angolensis palliatus
TAACTAAGATCAGAGCAGAACTGAAGGAGATAGAGACACAAAAAACCCTCCAAAAAATCAATGAATCCAGGAGTTGGTTTTTTGAAAAGATCAAACTTGGTGAGAAAAGGATCCATATATTGAAGGTCATTAATATATGTTTTTAATGATGACTGCTAACCTAAATAAAGAAGTGTGTTTACTGAGGCCATAGCTAGATGAATTTGCTCATCAAGTTTCATGCTTCAGATGCAACATAATTTTGCCCATAATGCAGAGTGTAGGCTACAGACCTATAGAATAACATAATTTGCATCATAGACTGGGTTTTTAATACAACCTTTTTTTTTCTTTTAGAGACAGGATCTCACTCTATTGCCTAGGCTGGAGTGCAGTGGTACGATCATAGCTCACTGCACCTTTCAGCTCCTGGAGTTAAGCAATCCTCCTACCTCAGCCTCCAAAGTAGCTAGGACTGCAGGTTTGTATCACCATGCCCAGCTAATTTAAAAAAAAAAAAACGTATTTATTTATTTATTTTTCTTGTAAGAGAGATGGCATCTTGCTGTGTTGCCTAGGCTGGCCGCGAACTCCTGCACTTAAGGGATCCTCCCACCTTAGCTTCCTGAATCACTTAAGATGACATGCACAAGGCACCACATCCAATTTTACTATAATTAATGCTGTGAACTCAGAGTATATGTATAAAGATTTCAACAGTTTTCATTCTAGAAATTATTCAAGAAACTATGTGTTTGACCTGGTTTCTTGGATCAAAAATAGCCAAATGAGAAGAAAAGCTTCCTAATTAAATAGTCCTGAACATAAGTTAATGACTAGGTTTAAAGAGTCTCACTAGGGACTTATTCTATTTACAAAACAAAAAATATTGGAAAGGTTATTTAGTATATGTATCCTACTGCTACTACAGCATTTTATAAGATAAGGGATCTAATTTTCACAGGTCATTTGAAAATTGCATATTTTAGAAATTTTAGAAGATACATCATTTATCCTTTCTGTTTTACTCTTTAATGTTTTTGAATTCTAATGTAGAGATTGTAGGACAACAGAAAAATGGACAGTTCAACTTATTAGTTAAATTAACTGTCACCTTTGTAGCTAATATATATTTTGGAAAACTCACAAAATCCTATAGTACCCAAAGCATCCCACCAAGTGCTTTAGAGGTGTGCAACACATTGTGGTTTATGGCACTGAGAACACCAACCCTAGTCCCTAATTATCCAAATAATCAAGAATACGGGGACGTTTTTAGTTAAGTCCTTTGGTTTTAATAACAGAAGATACCTATTCACAATAAAGAATTCTCAGATAAGTGTGATTATAACTGCTAGTTAAGTTTGGTTGCATATTAACTAAATGTTTGAGACATGGGATTAAGAAGGGACGTGGTAAAACACAAGCAGCTTTAAGTGATTTAATTAGCGCACCAAAAAGGTGGAGGGAAAAGCTCACAGACTCACCTTAAATTGTTTTCAGGCCAGGTGCAGTGGCTCACACCTGTAATCCCAGCACTTTGGGAGGCGGTGGCAATGGGGTGGGATGAGGCCGGATTACTTGAGGTCAGGAGTTAGAGTGACGAAACTCCGTCTCTACAAAAAACAAACAAAAATTATATATGCATAGTGGCAAGTACCTGTAGTCTCAGCTACTTTGTGGGGTAGGGCAGGAGGATCACTTGAACAGGGAGGTTGAGGCTGCTGTGAGCTGAGATTGCGCCACTGCACTCCAGCCTGGGTGATAAAGTGAGACCCTGTCTAAAAAAAAATTGTTTTTTGTTAACATGATTTAATACCTATTAGATTTTGTCTTTGTCTAAACATAAGGAAATAACAAAAACCCTATACTTTATATGTGCTTTCGGAATTGGGAACCACAGAAAAATCTATGAAGGTTTAGGATGTTTTCAAGTGTGTGGAGGTTTTGAACATTTCTTTTCATAAATCTCACCTTTTTCCACCTCCAAATGGACTTTTGAGGAATAAAAATGGATTGCTGTGAATTAATGCAAAGAAAAATATTTGTTGAGATGCACAACATGCCACCCAGATCAAAAGCCTATAGTTGGAACAAGACAGTTAAAAACATGACACAACATAATAACCTTTCATTGCATTAAGAGGTGAGAAAAGAAAGAAATGAATGACTGTGTAATGTTCTATCCCTTCCATTGGAGAACTTTTGCATGGAATATTGTGATTAGCATGGTGATTGCATCAGCTTTAAGCTTTTATCACTGTCTAGGTTTTAAAGCAGGGCATGCAATATTATATCTTAAAAGCACTTTAATTTTTAAAAACCCCAGAGAGCCTTTAAGTGAGACTTAATTAAAATTCAAATCATCCTTAGATGTATATCCAAGACAGGTTTCAAAAGACCTGTACAACCTGTGTTTCTTTGATTCCATTCCCTTTCCGGTGTTATCTCCAGTTGCTCTGGGCAGCACGCACTTGGCCAGCGAGTTTGGAAATCCATGAGGGCATTCTGGAGTTGACACAATGATTTGATATAGGGTTGACTGACACTTAGAGGAGGGGACCAGGTTTGCCTGATGGCCCCAAAGCTTGATTTGGTTCTGCACAATGAAAAATGTTCTGGCCCTGCTATTTTCAAAAGATGCCCTGAACAATATCCTACGACAAATATGGCAGTAGTACTTTTAATACAGATCTAAGTCAGCAGCCTTCCGTGTGAAGGAATACCGAAAAGTTTTAAGAGAAGCTACACAAAAAGGCTCCTTACTTAGGAGAAAGTCCTTACGTAGAGGAAAGCTTAAACGACATAAAGATATTGCATAAGAATCATCCAACAACTTACTCTTTCTGTGGATCCTGGCTTTGTTAGAAGTTTTGTTTTGTTCATTATAGGGGGTTTTATTGGCATTAATTTGATGTTTTAAAGGTTGACATTACAATATTACTGATCTTGATGATTGAGTTTAAATTTGAGGAACCCTTAAATTTTATGCTCAAAATCAGTGGTTGACTCGTCTCTCTGTTGGCATAGCTCTGGTGTTCACAGTTTACAGGGGAAAGGATTTTAGTGCAGCTGCACGTTTATTGCAAAAGCAAGAAAAATCAAAATTATGTTGTGTAATTGAGGAGATTTGGAAATTACTAGACTAAAAAACTGAATATTACTAAGAAGTAAATGAAATACAGAAGTCACAATACATCTTATTAATAAATGTTATTTAAAAATATTTTGTATTGGCCGGGCGCGGTGGCTCAAGCCTGTAATACCAGCACTTTGGGAGGCCGAGACGGGCGGATCACGAGGTCAGGAGATCGAGACC
>NW_012119932.1:4442853-4552545 GCF_000951035.1 Colobus angolensis palliatus
CAAAAAAAAAAAAAAAAAAAAAAATTTGTATTATTGCCATTCTCTGTATTTTTTTAGTGCAGTACAAAATTGTGTGAAAATCACAGAAACAATCACCCACAATGTCCCGCCCAAGAAAGAACCCACAGAGCAGCAGCCCACAAGATAATACAATGGATGGGAGCAGCTTCTGTTACTTTCAAGGGAGATCTGAGCTCTCTGGAAAGAGCAGACAGTATCCAGCAGATGCATTGGAGCCCCAACCTGGCATTGGAGATGTCAAGGACATTGAAAAAGCAGCAAAGTCTATGCTAGACCCAGCACACAGATCTCATTTTCACCTTATAACTCCAAGCTTAGTATTTTTGTGTTTTATATTCAATGGATTACACAAGGCACTACTCAGTGTTGGTGTGAGCAAAAGGTCTAATATTGTGATTGGGAATGAGAACAAGGAAACAGATACTCTTTATGCTAGCAAATTTGAAGATGTTATGCCTGACTTCACTGCCCTTGAGATGTCATCAATTCTTCATCACTGCTGTGATCTTCTGATAGGCATTGCTGCTGGATCGAGTGACCCGATATGCACCAAGAGCCTCCAAGTACAGAGACAATTCAAGGCAATGATGATATCCATTGGAAGACCTTTGCATGGTAAAAGTGCTGATTTATTAATTAGCTATAATGCAGGGCCAGCTATAGATTGGATCAACTCAAGACCATGGGTTGGAGGATTAATGGTCACATTTCTATTCGGAGAATTTGAATCCCCTGCATGTGAGCTACTTGATCAAGTTAAAGTAGTTGCCAACAAAGCACAGATGACGACCTACTACACTGTGGGAATGTTCCTGGATCAGTGCATGGATGGTTCCATTGCTTTACCTGCTGTTGTGTCTGAGTTTCCAGTTTTCGAGCAGAAGAAAGCACTGGTTAAAACGGCACTTGGAGATTTCTTTGAATTTAGGGGTGTACTTCGCCACCCTGTTATTGGGGAGCTATCACCACGAATGTTCCCAAATCTAGCAACAACAGCAAACTACTGGGCCAAAAGAAGGAATCCCACATTTTCTGGATTTGAAGCCCTTGACTTTATACCAGGATCAACTATTACACTCCCTCTAGTTTGAATGACATCTGCTCGGAAAATCTCCAGAGGAAGTGACATGGATCCATATACACTTAACATCCTTCACGGGTACAGGATTTCGGGATTTGAGTAACAAATACGTGAACTAATCTTTATATTTACATATAAAAAGAAATTATGTGAAAATCACATTCTAAAATTATCTGAGTGTTGCCTATTGTTTTCAATCTTGGTCTGATATGTCTCTGACATCTATTGTAACTTCTCTGTAATCTTTTATTTACTTCTTTAAAAGAATCCATCCAATATTCTCTGGCCACTGAAAGATGTGATCTCCAAAGTCTTTTTAAGTACTGGAGGCTAAGAATATACTTTGACATGTGGTAGAATTTTGAAATAATTGAAATGTTTTCTGTAGTCACATGGGGATTTTTATTTTATTCTTTATAAATAAGGCCCAGATCGTTTTTAAGATTATTGTATTTCTTCTCTATTTTGTCTTGATGATTTTTTATAATTATGTTGAAATCTGATGCATTATCATTTGTCCTAGCACTATTTTTTGTTACGGTTCTAGTGTCCTCCTGTACCTCTGTTCATTTCAGGAGATCTCTTTTATGGAATGACTTATTATCTTTTCTTAAATAAAAATATAATCATTAAGTCAGTGCAAGGATATGGCTATTTTAATGGATCTTGTAGTGTAGTCATATCTGAGCATTTATATATTGAAATACACGGTATGATTTTCCTTTTAGTTCTCTGTTAAACTGTTGAGATGCTATTTTCATTTCTAAAACATTGTTTATGTAGTTAGATTATATCACCCAGGAATTTCATTCCCAAATATGTGATGGATTATGTTTCCAAAGGTGGCCATAGCAATATCCTCCATTCCACATCTATTTTCTTTCTGCAGACCAAGGCAGGCGTGCGGTGGTGCGATCTCTGCTCACTGCAACTTCCGCCTCCGGAGCTCAAGCGATTCTTGCGCGTCAGTCTCCCAAAAGCTGGGACTACCGGCGCACGCCCAGCTAATTTTTTGTATTGCCCAGGTTGGTCTCGAACTCCTCGGCCTCCCAAAGTGCTGGGATTACAGGTGTGATCCACCGCGCCCGCCCCACACGTACATCGAATATAACCTCGCCATTTCAACATCAAGAGGTGGGGTCTGTTTTCCCTTTCCTTGAATGTGGGCTGGTCCTGTGACCGGTTTTGGCAATAGAATGCAGTGAAATAATGTTGCCTAAGTTTGGAGCTTGGCCTTAAGAGGCTTGCAGCTTCCACCTTTGCTTCCAGGAATGCTCTTTCTTTGAACCTTGCTGCCGTGCTACCAGGAAGCCCGAGAAGCCACATGAGAGGTTGACCTGGAAGAAAAGGGTGGTCCTAGGCCAACAACCCCAGCTGAGCTCCGGATTAGCAGCCAGTGCCAGCTCAGTTATGTGAGTGAGCCACTTGGACTTCTTAGGGGCCCAGAGCCCCAGGTGCCGTTACTTTGTCAAGCAGAACTGCCCAGTCAACCCACAGAATCATGAGAAGTCATATATTGCTGTTTAGGATGGTTTTTTTCACTTGGTAGATAAAATAGGCTATCAAAGGGAGTCATTACAGCATAATCCTTATAAAAAAGAGTCGTTAAATCAGACATTGTTGAGAACCACTGTCACAGACAGTAAACACTTTCCCCTTAGGACTTTTAAAAGATTCAACAACTTGCCAAGATTTTTTTTCCCTAACAATAGATCACTTGGATTAAAAACTAGTCAGTTCTCAGATTTAAAAAGACAACCAATAAGGCAGAAACTTGCTACATCAATTTTTGAATTTTTATTATTCTCTCCCATTTTAAGAGGGAAATTCATTATTTTCTATCAGAAGGTAAAAAACATGGCTAGAGTTAGCTGTAAAACAGTGGTTGCCATCCTATGAGTCAAAAACTGGTGAAATTTCTCCAACTCTATGCTTACCAATCATTGTGTGCTAATTCTCAAATGTATACAGATGTTGTTATGATTAGAAAAATACAAATTCACTCAAAAACACCACTAATTTTATAGTTTCTTTTTTGGTCATTATATAATTTTCAGTTGTGGAGGGATCTGAACATTAAAACAGAGTTCTCATATTTGAAATATTGGGAAACCCACTGCTGGAGGTCCCTAAATCCAGCCGCTAATGGATTTGTAACTGCTAGTATTCCTTCAGATGAATCACTCTCTTCTCTCTATTTGGTTTCTGGATCTTGAAATCATTTGGTTTCTCACAGTAAACTGAGCAATGGACTAGGAAAGGAAATTCCATAGAAAAGTTAGATTAGAACTTTTAGTAGCGTTTTGCAGGGCAACATAGACTTTCATTAACCATCATGAAGGAATTGCCTCATGGAGCCATTTTTAGAAAGCACAGACTTTTGTCTGTGGTTTCTGGGTTGGTGGAGGTCACTGTGTTGGTGGAGATACAAGTAACTGGGAGTAAATGGAAAAGCTAGTGGTTGTACACGAATGAATAAAAATTCATAGTAATTTATGGTATTTGAATTGAATGCTGTACACAAATAAGGATATATTCTGGAAGTCCTAAGTCAGGAAATGATGTTTATTGAATCTGAGCATACCTTTAAGTATTTTAAATAACCTTTTAAACATTTTATGCTTCATATTTTTCAAAGCATTTCCCTGACTCTTATCTACCTCACGAGTGTTTTGAGGATCTACTGGGATATTATTCTCCCCACTTCTAGACCAGGAGACTGAGGGCACAAAGAGGTGAAGTTATTTGGCAACAGTCCAAGGTGAAGCGCAGATCCCGGAGAGCGGCTCAAGCCTGTGAGCCTCATTTAGTACTTTTAGAGTAAATGTGATCTTTAAGATTAAAGATTTATAAAACGCCTGTTCTTATCAAGCACTGACACTAGATCTACCAACCCTTATGGAGATTAGCTTGATGTCATTAGCCAGGGAGAATTTGCTACAATACCAGAGAGAGGGTGGGGGGGGACACACACACATGAAACAAAGTGAAAGCATCACTATATTCACTTGCATATTAAAGTGATTTCATATACTTATTGTTCTTCTTTGTTATAGGTGATTGACATTTTCTTATAATCGAATAGAGTGAATGAATAAAAATGTCTTTAGAGATCTATTACTGCTATCGTCATTAATCTGTAACATACAATTTAAGCAAAGTGTACTTACTGTGTAATTCATTTTAAAGGCAATTCCTGTAGCTTTCCTCTCAACTAGTCTGCCATCATCAAGCATCTAGGTGGACCCTAGAACAACCAATTTTGACCTTCAACTGAGTATTTGATGCATTTTAAATGGTTTTTACCCATAATTTAAACATAGACCAACATAGAGGTTTAACAACGTAAGAGAAAGACTGAGGTTTAAAATAACTATGTTGAGATTCTCTGGTGTAAAAAAATTGGAGGACTGTTTTGAGTTAATTTGCATAAATATTGGCAGAAACTTTAGCTATCATTGATCAGCAGGTGTTTGCATTTTTAAAATCTTATAAATGTTGGTGTCCAATGCAAATCCTTTAAGTTTTAAATTTTGCTAACCAAGATTTAACAGCAGGGAGAGGAGAAGGAGGAAGTAAAGAAAAACTGCTGTCCATTTTCATCACTCTTTCATAAAAGGTGGGACTCAGTTTCAAAATAGAGGACGGTTGTTCAAATTGAGAAAAGTTGGCTTCGTGGACAGCTGTTACACAGCCCTTATTTCCTTGCTATGCTGTGGACTGGTGGAAATTTAATGACAGAGGGAAGTCGCGTAACATGCCTGCACTGGGAACCACAAACCTAAGCCAATCTCTTTGTTTTATGGATGAGCAAATTAGAATTCCTGTCCATGTATATCTAAACATACTTTAAGAAGCTCAGTAAGGCTGATGCATGAGTGTTTCTTTTTTCTTTTCTGAAGACAGCTTCATTCTCTGCTTGTGCTGGCCAAAGCCCCTTAGAGATCATGTACCTAGAAAGGCCCAGTCATCATTTCCAGTAGCCACTAGAGTTCCTTGATTGTCATGTCAAAAAACAATGCTATTTTTCTGGTAAATAATGGCTTCTTTTCCTTTATATTGTTGCTGGAGTAGTCAAAAAAATTTAATTTCTCTGATCTGAAATCTCAGTGTTCTGGCTGCTAATGTCATTCATCAGAAAAGTGAGGCCACTAGTTAATATTAGGTAGGAGCATAAATGGAATTTGGGACACGTTTTTATAAGTTGTTCACCAGGCATATAAGAAATTTTCTGATATTTACATTTTCCCAGTGCCATATCTCTTGTTATAACTTCTGAAGTCCATACAACTTTGTTTTCTTAATGTTTTTACCCTGGCATTTTCAAGATTTGCATGTATAGGAAGGAAAAAAAATCTCTTGAAATTGGACATTATCGCCAATCTCTCATCTCTGATTTTCATTGCTGTTTCATTTTCTTTGTCCCTTCTTGCTCATTTTCCTCTACTTCACTCCTCCCAACACATTCCTGCTCCCAGAGAAAGTTTCTAAAGCACACCTTTGGAAATTCCAGTTTACCTTAATTTCAGCTGAGGAGTTGCATTGTTTTTGTATACTGGGAAGTACCATTATACAATTACCATTATACATATACCATTATAATGCTGTCAATCATTTACATTCTAGTATGAATAAGTTCCCAGGCACATTTGTTCCCCACACCCCACTACCCCATCTAGTTTCTGGAGGGACCATGAAGATAATGGATATTGGAGAAGGGTGCCATCAAGTGGGGAAAATGGCAAAAGAATGGGCAAGCTAAAAGCATTCAATGTGAATCTCATCAGCTTTACAGTCTTGCTTAGGACTAGGTATTGTCCCCACTTAAAAAAAAAAAAAACATTCTAATTAGTTAATCAGACTTACCTGCAGATAACTTTGAATAGACAGAAATGGGTGTGATGATATTAAAAAAAAAAATACCCAATCATGCTTTACAAACAATCAGCACAAAGGCTTCCGGTTAAACATGGTGGCTTGAACAGATGCATTTATATATGTTCCCTCTGTAAACCACACTAAAAGGATATTAAAGGATTAAAAAAGAACAAGGAGAATGGCAGAAGAAATGACAACAGACAAAAGATGTCAACGGAGATGGAAGCTCAGGAAAGCAAAACGAGAGATAACTGATTTAGTGGCATGAATATGATGCCCAAGACCTTGGGTGGGGAGCCAGCCAAAAAAGCCACTTCTCTCTGCAGAACCCCAGAAAGCCACAGGAATTTGTAGGAAGCAGAAACCTCTAAAACAGGGAGTGCAAAGTGGCACTGACATTCAAAGAATTATTTGAAAGGCTTTGGGCTTCCATATTACCTCCTTCCCCTTTCAGGGCTGGGTGGCTACCTTTTCCCAACCCCTCAGAAGGTTGGAGGTTTGCTTTGGAGAGTGTGTGAATCAATTCAAGATAGAGACAGAAAAAAACCAAGCAAAATAAAATACCTGGGAAAACTTATAGAACCCTATGTGACTCAGCTGTGCAGATTTGTGGTTGTAATTATGAATCATAGAAAGTTGATTCATTATGCTGTAACTATAATTGGGGGGAAGTAAAGTGGTTTGCTTGTTTGGTAGGGATGGGTAGGTAAGAAATCTTGATTTTCCATAGGAAAAAGTCAAAAGACAATATTAAGAACAACAACAACAAAAACCCCCACAAGAAATAGGGTAGCTGGGTGTCATGGCTCACGCCTGTAATTCCAACACTTTGGGAGGTCAAGGCAGGAGGATTACTTGAGTCCAGGAGTTCAAGACCAGCTTGGGCAATGTAGTGAGGCCTCATCTCTACAAAAAAAAAATTTTAAATTAGTTTGGTATGGTGGCTCATGCCTGTAGTCACAGCTACTTAGGAAGCTGAGGCAGGAAGATTGCTTCAGCCCAGGAGGTCCAGGCTGCAGTGAGCTATGATCTTGCTACTGTGCTTCAGCTGGGGTGATGGAAACCCTGTCCCTTAAACAAAACAGGAAGGGCGAGGGGGAGGGGAGACGAGGGAAGGAAGGTAGGAAGGTAGGAGAAGCGGTTATTTTGAAATATAGTAATATAAACTAGAAGAAACAGCCGCTTCTATGGAGTGAGATTCCAGAATGGGAAGGAATACTCCTTATGAAGTTTCAACTGTAACTGAAATGTGGAAAGAAGTGTTTTAGAAACTATTTTTTCCCCTGTCCATGTTTCATTCTCTGCTTTTCCATAAAACATGTCATTGTATATAAATAAGAAAAACTGTTGTTTAAAAAAAGTTATATTGTTCTGAACTTTGACAACTTTCTTTTTCTTTTTGTTTTTTTTTTGGAGACAGAGTCTCACTCTGTTGCCCAGGCTGGAGTGCAGTGGCATGACCTTGGCTTACCGCATCCTCTGCCTCCTGGGCTCAAGTGATTCTCCTGCCTCAGCCTCCTGAGTAGCTGGGATTACAGGCACACACCAGCACACTGGCTAGTTTTTGTATTTTTAGTAGAGACGGGGTTTCACCATGTTGGTCAGGCTGGTCTCAAACTCCTGACCTCAGGTGATCCACCCACCTAAGCCTCCCAAAGCGCTGGAATTACAGGTGTGGCCAACTTTGACAACTTTCTGAAGAGAAGTGAAGAAAAATACTCCAGAGTGAATCTTCTTTGGAAATTATAGACTCTGTTGCTTGTATTTAGTTCTTTCTTGATCTTACTAGTTTGATTTTGTGGTTTTATTTTTAACCCTGCTTTGTTCTGTTTTCTTCCTAATAAGAACCAAGATAGTAGACTTTCTATATTTTGTATTTCTTTTGAAAAATACAATGACATGAAACAGAAATTTAGAAAAGCTGAAGTTTATTTCTTTGTACCTGGAAATTGAAGGAGATAATAGATAATCTTGGTTATGGTAGATGTTTTTATAACAGCCTGTTCTTTTCTTTTAAGCTTAGATAGATTCGCTGATGTTTTCCATTTGCAAAAGTAAACAGATTTAAAGGGGTGGGGTGGGGAATGGGGCAAAGTAACAAACAAGAACAAGAAAAGTCCTAATATGGAAGTTTCTGCCCTGAACTGGATATATTTTAGAGTCTACTCAAAGAAGCAACAGGACCCAAGGCTGACAGACTCCTTCACCAAGGGAGCCTGGTTGCCCAGGCAGACAACTTAAAGGAATTCTTATTACTTGTATATAACAAGAATTGGAGAAGATACAAATAAAGCTGATAATATTAGAAATCATGTTGTCCCTAGAATGACACTGAATTTTCTAGCCAGTTTGTGAAACTGGAGTTGATCTCAAACTGATAAGCTTATCAAATTCCAGGCTGGAAAAAAATCTCTTATCAAAACCTTTCTCCAAATGTAAATTTACTTTAGGAGGAGGAGGGCTGGTGTTTTAGATGGTGGAAGATGAGTGTGTAAATGATACACTTAGATAAACATGAGAATTATTTTAAATTGTTTAGGAAAATAAACTACGTCATAAGTAAAAAAGCCACTTATATCCTACAGTTATCTTTTTGGAATCTGAGTCAATTAATTGCTTTAGTATTCAGAATTTTTAGTAACATACATGAATGTTAAATATTACTATATAATGTGTATAATTTATATGCTTTAGATATACATAGTGACTTGATAGTGTTTACACATAAAACATTTTAAAATTCTGATATGTGAAATATTATTTGAGCTAAAATACCTAAACTAGTGTTTTTAGTGTCTTTTTGTTTTGTTGGAAACTCAAATAATTGAGTGTTTTGTGTAAAAATATTTGTGAAGAAGGAAAGCCTAGCCAGTCTTTAACAGCACACTATTTAACATGAGAAATGGAAGCTCTTTTTGCATAGTGTAGGTTACCTGATGCGTCTACAATGAAGACAGCCTGGCATAGTGTATTCAGGAGCCTTGTGCCAGTCTGACTTGCAGAGCGGCTGTGGGCATGCTCTTAACCATTCTGTGCCTTATACCATGAGTGTTTGGTCTAGATAATTTCATTTCAGTTCTCAAATTATCTGGTAATTAATTGAAACATCTGATTATTTATAAATCATGGCAAGTTGCTGATTTTCCTGAGTTTAAAATAATTAATATATGTTTGGAGAAGTTTCTGAAACTGTGCCATGGGGAGGAGGAATTGTGTTAAGCGTGGCTTGCTTTCATCCTTTCTGTGGTGGAGGTGAGATTTAAATGAAGTTTAGATTTAGGACAGATGTTGAGTTCTGACTCTGGAAGACTCGTACTACTAGTATTGTCAGATTTTGTGTATAAAACAAAGAGCATGACGGTAAAGATGACATGATTCATTCGATGGTGATCTTGATCATGATGATGTAGGTGTGCGCTCTTACTGTATGCCAGGGACTATCTGAAGGACTTCACATACATGGGATTATTTAATCTTCTCAACATTGCGAAACATAGATAGTAGTATCCCTATTTAATGAGGAAACAATACAGTTTAGAGTTCATTTCAATTCTTAATTATCTTTAAGCAGATATATTCCGTAATATAGTTATAATGGTATATATAGAAGAAAAGAGGCTTTGGATTCCTGGTTCCACATGTGAAGAACTTGGAAGTTGCCATCCTATCCTAACAAAGGAAAATTTCAACCACACCTCTTAGATGTTTAAGAGAAGTGAAGTCACAGGGCAAAATGTTGTGCTTAAAATTGGAGAAGCAGACAGGCAGACACAGAGAATCATAGCATATGGAGGAGAAACCACCTCAGAAATCCTGAAGTGTAACTGAAAAACTGACAGAGGCTAGATGTAGGCATGTCTGCGAGTTAAAAACTCCAGGGGGACCCAGTCATGGAGTTTCTGTGTTTTACTTCTAGGAGCTCAACCAGGTGCTCACAGTAAATAGCAGAGAAAAATCCCCTTGTGCTTTGGGCAGGGGAAGGAAAAAGGAAGCATTTTGAAATATGCCAGAGCACTTAGTTCTTCTTAACAAGGTCTGCCCTCAGGAGAATCTATTTAAGCAGAACTTAACCTTGGGTTTATCAGAGCTTAACTGACCTGGAGGAAGGGACATACCCATCCAATTCTAGCCATCCTGTCCCACTAAAGGGTGGAGAAAAAACTGAGAAACACTTATGAAGTTCATAGTCTAAAGGTACAGCCTCACTAAACAATGGAGGCCTGATTATAGGACGAATGCATGCTTCCTCTTCCTCCATACCTTCCATCATGTTACGAAAGGCCTATTATGGCAGTCATTTACCCAGTACATCCTGTCTATCCAGAAAAAAAATTACCAGGCATACTGACAGACAAAAAACAGTTCGAAGAGACAAAGCAAGCATCAGAACCAGGCATGACAGGGATATTGAAATTATCAGACAGGGAATTTAAAACAGCTATGATTAATATGCTAAGGGCTCAAATGGATAAAATAGCATGCAAGAGCAAATGGGCAATGTAAGCAGAGAGATGAAAATTCTAAGGAAGAACCAAAAAGCACTATAACAGAATTGGAAAGTGCCTTTGGGCTTCTTAGTAGACACAGCTACGGAGAAAATCTCTGAGCTTGAGGATATCTCAATATAAACCCTCAAAACTGAATGGCAAAGAGAACAAAGACTGAGAAAAACAGAATACAATATCAAAGAACTGTAGGACAGCTACAAAAGGTGTAACATATACTAAATAGGAATACCAGAAGGAGAAGAAAGAAAGAAAGGAACAGAAGAAATATTTAAAATAATAATGAATGAGAATTTCCTCCAAATTGATGTCAGATACGAAACTACAGATTCATGAAACTCAGAAAACATTAAGCGGGATAAATGCCAAAAAATTGCCCTGAGACATATGGAAAAATTGGAGAAATTGTAGTTTGAAGTTTCAAACTACAAAAGATCAAAGATAAAAAAATCCTGAAAGACACCAGGGCGGTGGTGGGGGAACCTTACCTATAGGCTAATGAAAGTAAGAATTACATTGGACTTCTCTTCAGACACCATACAAACCAGGAGAGAGTGAAATATTTAAAGCTCTAAGGAAAAATAACCACCAACCTAGATTCCTGTATCCTGTAAAATTATCCTTCAAAATAAAGGAGAAATAGACTTTTCTCAGACAAACAGAAATTGAGGGAATTTGTTGCCAGCAGACCTGACTTGCAAGAAATTTTAAAAGAAGTTCTTTAGAGAAGAGAAAAATAATATAGGTCAGAAACTTGGATCTACATAGAGAAAGGAAGAACAACAAAGATGGAATAAGAAAAGGTAAAATAGAGTTCAAGACCAGTCTGGGCAACATATTGAGACCTCATTTCTACAAAATATTAAAAAATATGCCGGGCATGGTGGTGCATGCCTGTAGTTCCAGCTACTTGGGAGGCTGAAGTGGGAGGATTGCTTGACTCCAGGAGGTTGAGGCTGCAGTGAGCCATGAATGCACCACTGCATTCCAGCCTAGGCAACAGAGTGAGGCGCCGTTTAAAAAAAAAAGGAAAAGGTAAAATAAAGACATTTTTCTTATTATTAATTGATCTAACAGATAACAATTTGTTCAAAACAATAATGGCAACAATGTATTTGATTATGCGTGTTTATGTATATATCTTATCTGTGCCTATGGGATATATACACATAATACACATATATGCACACAGTATACATATACATATATATAGTCATGAACCACATGATGATGCTTTAGTCAATGACAGACCACATATACAATGGTCGTCTCATAAGATTATAATAGTGTATTTTTATTGTACTTTTTCTGCTTAGATATGTTTAAATACACGAGTACTTACCATTGTATTAGAATTACCTACGGTACTCAGTATAGTAACATGCTGTACTGCTTTGTAGCCTGAGCAATAGGCTACACCATACAGCCTAGGTGTGTAGTGGGCTAGACCATCTAGGTTTGTGTAAGTATACACTATGGTGTTCACACAGTGACAGAATCACCTAATGACACATTTCTTAGACTGTCGCCTTGTCATTAAGCAACACATGACTATACATATATATTTATGTATGCTATATTTAAGTGAAATTAATGACAGCAATGATACAAGAGACAGGAGGGAATAATTAGGATTATTTTGTTTTTGTAAGGCATTCACACTATCTGGGAACTGGTAGTGTTATTTGAAAGTGGGCTTCGATTAGCTTTAAATATATATTGCAAACTCTAGGACAACTACTAAACGTTTTTTAAAAAAAGAAGTATAATTGGTATGCTAAGAAAGGAGAGAAAACAGCTGGGTGCCATGACTCATTACCTGGCTAGTGCCTGTAATCTCAACACTTCAAGAGGCTGAAATGGGAGGATTGCTTGAGTCTAGGAGTTCAAGACCAGCCTGGGCAATATGGCGAAACCCCATCTCTACCAAAAAATACAAAAAATTAACTTGGCATGGTAGTGCATGCCTGTAGTCCCAGACTCGGGAGGCTGAGTCAGTGAGCCAAGATTGAGCCACTGCCCTCCAGCCTGGGCGACAGAGTGAGACCTTGTCTCAAAAAAAAAAGAGAAATGGGATCATATAAAATGCTTGGCTGAAACCACAAAAGCCAGAAGAAAGAGTGAAAGGTATTAATCCAACTATATCGACAATCACTGTGAACATCAATGGTCAGAGTGGATTAAAAAAACAAGACTCAACTATATGGTGTTGATAAGAAAACCACTTAAAAGATACATATATATACCTAGGCAAAAGAAAACAGGAGTAGCTATATTAATTTTAGACAGAGGACTTCACAGCAAGTAAAGTTATCAGTGTAAAAGAGGGGCATTACATAATGATAAAAGGGACAGTTCTCCAAGAAGACATAACAAATTTTTTTTCTGTCTTTTTTTTTTTGAGACAGAGTTTCACTCTTGTTGCCCAGGCTGGAGTGCAATGGTGTGACCCTCGGCTCACTGCAACCTCCGCCTCCCGGGTTCAAGCAAGTCTCCTGCCTCAGCCTTCCACATAGCTGGGATTTCAGGTGCACGCCACCACACCCAGCTAATTTTTGTATTTTTAGTAGAGATGTTGGCCAGGCTGGTCTCCATCTCCTGATCTCGTGATCTACCTGCCTTGACCTCCCTAAGTGCTGGGATTACAGGCATGAGCCACCAGGCCCGGCCAATAATTCTTAATGTGTATGCACCTAGCAACAGAACAGCAAACTACAGGAGGGAAAAAGTGATAGAACTGCAAGGAAAAATAGATGAATCCACCATTACAGTTGAAAATGCCAACACACTCTTTCAAAAATGGACAGATTCAGCAGGCAGAAAATCAGTAAGGACATAGTTGAATTCAATGCCATCAATCAACTGGGTATAACTGATGTCTATAGACAGCTTCATCCAACAAGAGCAGAATACACATTCTAATCAAGGTCACACAGAACATTCACCAAAATAGACCACATTCTGAGCCATAAAATACACCTTACCAAATTTAAAAGAATTGATAATGGAATGTCATTACATACAGACCAGGTGAAATTTCTTGTTCCTAGCTTTATCTTCAGGTCTTTACCAGGAGGAAACTCCACTCCACGTTAATAATGATGTGAATTGTGTTAATAATAGCTGTAGCTCCTTGTTCTTTCTGGAGAACCCTTGAGACTTTCATAATGGGGAACATAGGAAACTCCAACTTTCTTATTCCTGCATTTTGTTCATCAAACTCTTCCCCTAGAATTAACATGCTTCTCTTGCTGCCCTGCAGCCTTTCTCAGCCCATCTCCTCTGCTCCAAGATGGCAGAGTTCTTATTTATATGTTACATGGTTGCCTGGTTGTAATATTAATTTTCAGTGACTCAAAACACTGCCTGACATGCTTCGTTATAGAGCAACCTATGGCACCAGAGTAATGTCTGCCCAAAGATAGCCCTTTCGTTCACACGTAGGTTTAATTATATTTTGAGGAGTTTGTTTAGTGATTTGTTCACAGTATTAGGACACCTCTAAAAATGCAATGTTTCCAGGCACAGTGGTGCATACCTGTAGTCCCAGCTACTTAGGAGGCTGAGGTGGGAAGATTGCTTGAGCCCAGCAGTTCAAGACCAGCCTGGGCAACACAGCAAGACCCTGTCTCTAGATCAGATGGATTTTTAGAAATGCAGTGTATGGAGCAAAAGATAGATTATGCAAAATCCTCTTATAGGATGTCAGACTCTGCTCCAGCCTAGTGGTAGGACATGTATAGGATATGTTACATGTGCACAGAATACTTAAAAATTAGTGCATTTGAAAAACAGTTGATTTGGTTGTCATACATGTACCAGAAAAATTGTATAGACACTGAATTTTATGAATAAATTTATTTTTAAATTATATAAGAAAATACATGTTTTAAGCCCAAAGATGCTTTCTTTGTAATGTGAATAATAATATTTAATTTTCTATATTTTTTAAAGAATTGGATATGTTCTATATCAGGCTGTCTTAAAGTGAGGCAAATAATTTTAGTGCATATAATGTGAGATATACTGAAGGATACAAAAATTTTCAAATGAAAATATACATTCTTAGGTCAATAAGTCGTATTTTAATTTGCTGTGCATTTAAATTGCACCAACTAAAAAAATTTATGGCAGCACAAACTCTGTATAATCTTCAAAAACCTTACATTTATAACACATTCAAAATATGCCAAGATCAGAGTTCAACTTATTCAAAATTTAACAATTCAAATTTATTGCTAAGTTATTGAGTTAAATGATATGCTATTACATGGCTTCAATTTGTTCTGAATTGAAATAAATGAAAGAAAATAACTTAGAAAATTGCAAGAAAATTGAGGCTAGTTTTTGAGTCTGGTTTTGTTTTAAAATCAATGGCAGTGGTTCTCAAACTTCAGCATGTATCAGGATCACCTGGTTAGAACACAGATTGCCTTGCCCTGAGATGTTCTGATCAGTAGCCAAGGTAGGGAGCCTTTTTCTTTCTTTCTTTTCTTTTTCCTTTCTTCTTCTTTTTTTTTTTTTTTAACCCAGGCTGGAGTGCAAGTGGCACAATCTCAGCTCACTGCAACCTCTGCCTCCTGGTCTCAAGTGATCCACCCACCTCAGCTCTGCAAGTAGCTGGGAGTACAGGTGTGCAGCACCATGCCTGGATAATTTTTGTATTTTTTGTAGAGAAGGGGTTTCACCATGTTGCCCAGGCTGGTCTCGAACTCCTGAGCTCAAGTAATCCACCTGCCTTGGCGTCCCAGAGTGCTAGGATTACAGGTGTGAGCCACCATGCCCAGCCTGAGCCTTTAACATGAATTTATAACAAGTTATCAGGTGCTGCTGATGCTGCTGTTACCTGGATTACACTTTGGGAACCACTCCTCTGCTCTGAAGCATTGATGAACTCATTTTCTTCCATTCGTGCCAATGATGACTTGGTGTCATTGCTGGCTTTGTTTGAAATCTTCCTGGTTCTAAAAAGCAGCTACCTCTTGTTAGCATTTAGGGCAAGGAAGTCAGTGCTAACGACCTCCATCATTTTCAGTTACCCTTTTGATTTTGAAATGGTAATGAGGTAACCCTGCTCACCACCAAAGTCCCTGTACACCAGTGCCTGTAACTATGGAAACACCATGTTTTGGTACCCCACTAATGTTAGGTGGATGACTATTTAATATATCATAATGTTTGGTTCTGCTGTCCATCTGTTTTTCAACTTGATTACCTAATGATAGCTTTGTTTATTTTTCGAAGTATTTGTTTACATGCATGCTTAGTGGTGTTGGTAGCTGGTCCATAATACTTACTTTGGCCAACTAACATGGGAATATTTACTGGATTTATCATGAGTAACTAATAAATTTATGTAGGCGAAAGGAGTAGTTAATTAGCTCTAATCTTCGCAGTAAGGATCATTAGCGTTTAATGAGAATGAATAATTTCATAAGACCTGGAAATATATTGCCCCAAGCCAAATAGTTTATAACCATAGAATTGCAAATTGCTATTTGAAATTAATGAGTGACATTTGCACATATTGTTAGATGATCTATAATATTTTTATGTTATACCTTTAGGTCTAATAGGGTGTATATGAGGGTCATATAATTTCATTGTAAATTATTGCAATTAAACAGACTTGAGATTCTGTCTTAATGTGAAATGCTACCCCTCTTTTCCTGGCTAACACCTACTTCAGCTTCAATACTGCTTTGCAGAGAGGCTTTCTCTGATACCCTTCTTCTATCCCTCCCTCATTCTCTCTCATGGTGCCTGACCTTTACACTTTCAGAACAATTATTGCAATGTGTAGACATACATTTACTCTATGTTTTTATATAGTTAATGTTTTCCTCTCTATTACTCATCCCATGAAGGACAAAAATGAATGATCTGATGAATGAAAACTGTAAGTGTGAAGGACACCAGATACCCCAAAGTCTCGTTTTCTCTCCTAGCTATAAATATATCAAGGATTCATTGGATGCATCAGGTCTAATCAACTTGAAAATTTCAATAACCAATACTGAAGAAGGTTCTTAAGAACCTTAGGCTGCATTACTAAATATTACCTCAGACTTTATCCTGAAAAAAATACTTAGGTAAAACCAAATACTTATCCAGTTAACATCATTTACCTTTGATTGTGGTATGGAATACAGATCAGTGATGACCGTTTTCCTCTTTTACCTGCCATTCTTATGAATAGTGGTAAAACTTAAAACAAATTCTAACATCACCTTAACTGTGATACCGGATCAAGGATCCAGTGAATCAAGGGCAAAAATCGTTACTTGTTCTCTTTGAGAGCAGTTGACACTGCCCTGTGTGATTCTTTTATGGTGTCTTATGTTTTAACAGAATATTCCCTGATGATGCTTTATTTTCAAGAGTAGCAACTTTTACAAACCGTACTTAGGCTAAATCCATACTGAGACAGCAAAAATGGCCTCTTATTCTAGTTTGAAAACATTACCACTTTAACTAGGGCACAGTCACATGATAAAATGTGGACATCAGTGCTCTACTGTGACAAATAATCCCCACACCCTCAGGTGTGTTGATGGGTATTGATGTCCACGTTACATCCTTTGGGAGGCTGAGGCAGGAGAATTACTCGAGCCCAGAAGTTTGAGATCAGTCTAGGTAACATAGCGAGACCTTGTCTCTACAAAACAAAAACAAAAACAAAACAAAACAAAACAAAAAACTGGGTGTGGGTGCATATGTCTGTGGTCTGAACTACGTGTGAGGCTGAGGTGGGAGGATCACTTGAGCCCAGGAGGCTGAGGCTGTAGTGAGCCATGTTCATGCCACAGCACTCTCCAGCCTGGGTGACAGAGTGAGATCCTGCCTCAGGGAAAAAAATGAAATAAAATACATTTATTTTAATAGTATGAAAATTAGGTATTTTTTTGGACCTAATCACCTATCAAATGTAAGAAAAAAATGGATTAAATCCTTAACACTTGATGTATCAAGCAGAAATTGCCAGTTAATATAATATAATTAAAATTAAGAACACTTTAAATTCATGGTTTATAATAGGCACATAAATATCTAGGGGCCTAACCTAGAGTAAAAGAACATATTAGTCTAGAGTTTATTCTTACAGAAAATAAATACATAACATAACAAATTAATATCTTTAATTTTTATATTGTGATGTACTTGATACACATATATCAAGTACCTGTGGTAAAATCATAGTGTATTTATGTTATATTTCAGCAAAATTTGCTAAGCCAAGAATAGCAAATGAAGGGGATCAGAACATGCCGCTTCAAAATATGGCACGTTGGCACATTGATTACTTTGAGCTGAAGGCAGTTGAGAAACAGAAGATGCAGGAAGGGCTTTCTGACTTCCTCTTTCTACTTAAAAGCAGGACATAAATTTCTAGTGAGAAAGGTGTCCTCCCTGGAGAGGAGAACAATTTTTATCACCAGAGACAGATAATTGATGCTGATGAATCTGTAAAACAAATCTTACTAAAATAATCCTTACTGTTGATTAGTTTCCCTTATGTATTTCCTAGTCACTTTCCCACCATTTACCGCCCTAGCCAAACCTCCTTTTCCTTTGTCTTGTCACATATGTACAGCTTATCACTCTGTTAAGGTAGTACACAAGCTGTCAGGCCTATCCACTTCTCTTGGCCTTTCCTTTATACAAAGGCCCCTATGTACGTAAAAATATTAACATCAAATAAAATATGCATTTCTCCTGTTTATCTGTTTTTGTCAGTTTCATTCTCAGGCCCAGCCATGGATCTTAAAAGGATCCAGGAAAAGTCTTTTCTTCCCTACATAAACATTTTATGACCAAGACTTCTTTTCTTAAAGCCTTGAGAACCCTGGAATGTGGTATGTGCAGGGGGCACGGAGTGGGGGCGGGAGGGGGCAGGTGTGAGTGTGTGGGGTGTGTGTGGAGTGTGTATATCGGGGGTGTGTGTGTGTGTGTGTATGTGGTTTGAGAAGGAGTCCTGATGATAACATCTCTAAGCACAGTAGGGGTGAGGAATCTGCTGGGGCCTGTGCAATTACTATAATTTGCTGAGGGATGGAGATCAGACATTCTCTTCAGACCTAGCTGGTGCCTTTCACAGCGTCAATGATCTCTACTCAGGTGGCTTGCTACACCTTGGTTAAGTCCTCACATCATCCTCTTGAGCACCAGTTCTGCATTTCCCACTATAGGTGAAGTTGGATGTCCTGATGCTAAATTAAATATCGTTAGCACTGAACTCATCATTCCCTGTCCTCTACATCCTATCCTGCTTATTTTGACTGTCAAATTCAGGACCACATTACTGTCTCTAAAGAAGGTTAGAATACCTACCTCACTTTTGTCTCCCCACTGCCATCTGCACTACAGTCTGCTGTCAGATTAGCTACCTTTCAAATCACGAATCACATCACGTTTGTTCAAAAACAGCCTGAACATCAAGGTCCTCTACCATGAGGGAACCACTGTGACATTATCAGCACACAACTGAGTCTTCATGGCCAGAATTAAGCAGATGGCAGGGTGATCATCTGTGATTTCTAGAGCATTTGAAACAACTTGGTGAGCCTCAGCAGACACAAACATCCCACTGGCTTTTGTCTCACTGTGGTTAAACTAGTCAGGATTAAATAACAAACAAGCATGTTCTGGCTTTTTCAATGCTTGGTGTTTTTGTTCACTGGTAAATATTTAAGTTCCATACTGTGTCAATTCAACACACAAACACATTTTAAAGTCTACATATAGAGTAGAAGAGTTAATGGAAATTCAGCAAATTTTCCTTAAGAATAAACTACAGAGGGGGAAGGAGGCAGACAGTGTCAGACAGCTGTTTTGGAAAGTTCCTTTTCTTTGTGTGATTTAGTTTGACTTTTTATATTGATCAAATTCATAAAATAATTTTTTAGCTCACTTAACTTTACCTGAGGAATCATAGCTTTAATTGGATTCTGACCAGTCATTAGGAGAAAACATTTTTAAATATTTTTATTTTATTTTAATTAAGTATTTTTAGAAATGGAGTCTTGCTATGTTGCCCAGGCTCAAACTCCTGGGCTCAAGCAATTCTCCCATCTCATACTCCCAAGAAGTTGGGACTATAGTCACGCACTACCATGCCCAGCTTGGATAAAATTTTAAACATAGTCTGAAGGAGAAAAAAAATTACTATTAGACTCATACATAGTTTTTTTTTTTTTTAACCTCCACTTCCAACCAATCACCAATGACATTAATCAATGAAGAGTTAGAATGGAAACATTGAACTACTTTTTTTTTTCCTAGTGCAGGCAAGCCTCACATATCACATATATTATTTCAAGATCGTATTCATTTGAGATTAATTTAATAAAGGAAGAATTGGGCTAACCTGTTATGGGCATTACTCATCAAAATACAACCTAAGATTTGGCTTCTCAATCAGACAGCCTTCCTCTCCTATTACTAAATTGTGTTAACTATTGATGCCAAAATTAATTATTCAGCATTTGCAAATTCTCAGTTAACAATGTAGGGAGCATCCCACTAATTGATAGCTGTTCTTGGTTTATTTATTTTGCTCCATCAATCTATTTCTCTTAGGAATGGCTATTCCTTAAATTTATTTTCCTTAAAAAATGCATATTTATTTCATCTAAAACTCTTCAGCTTGAATCCTGTTTTAGCACAGAATAAGGCCCTAACTCCATGCCTTGCTGAAAGCAGAAGGTTATGAAGTTGCCCTGTGCCTTCTCCAAGTTGCAGAGGTGGAGGAGGAGTGGTTGGACCAGGAGCAGGCATCCTATAACAACAGCTTTTGTCTTTTGCAGGAGCTGCCTAGGATCAGAAAATTTTTGTTCTAGTTCTAGCTCTGTCTCTAAGTATGCTTGCTTATTTATTTATTTTGTTTTTAATAATGTAATAAACACCCTCAAACCCACCATGCAAAACAAAAGTAAGAACCTTGACAAGTAACCGAATCATAACCATATGGCTTCCTTTCCATTTCATCTCATTCCTTCCCGGACCCAAATTTACCCCTGACTCCTATGTTCATACCTCTTTTTTATGTTTTGGACCCAGTTAATATAGTTTTAGTGCTTTTATATCTTTCCTTGGAAGTATTTTCTGTTTTAGTTGTGTTTAACATTGGAAGGGCATCAGTCTACCTTCTGACTTATCCTTTGTGTGCTAGTGTGTTAAGCCAGATGGATTTTTCTGCTACTTGCGACATAAAGCTTATAACTGATTCAGTGGCTGATTTTAACTAGCAATGAAGGACACCGTCATCTTCCACAATAAGTCAAATGAGCTGAATTTATGGAGACCCCGGTAATTCCCTCCTTCTCATACCAAAAAGAGACCAGCCTGACTCTTAGGCCCAGAAGAGAATTATCCTGTCCTCTCCTAGACAGGATTTTTATCTAGGCTATTTCTTTTTTGTTTTCTTTTGTTTTTAGAGATGGAGTCTTGCTCTGTTCCCCATGCTGGTGTGCAGTGGCACGATCTTGGCTCACTGCAACCTTCACCTCCCGGGCTCAAGCGATTCTCATGCCTAAGTCTCTGGAGTACCTGGGATTACAGGTGTGCACCACCACTGTCAGCTAATTTTTGTATTTTTAGTAGAGATGGGTTTCACCATGTTGCCCAGGCTGGTCTTGAACTCCTGGCCTCAAGTGATCCACCTGCCTCAGCCTCTCAAAGTGTTGGGATTACAGGCATGAGCCACTGTGCCGCGCCCATCTAGGCTTTTTCAATGCTGACATTCCCTCAATTTGTAGGAATGTCAGCATTGACATTCCTCAATATTCCTAACTGTAAGGGTTGGATTTAAAGCTAGTGGCAGTGAAGGGGAAAAACCCAACTGTCTTACTGTAACTGAAACCCTCATTATTCAAGGAAAATTAAAAACAATGTGTGATTCCTTTCTCTTTTTTCATTAAGGATTTTTTTTTGTTTTGAAGATACGGCTTAACTATTGATGTCAACTATATTTTGTGATGGATTCACTGATATCAGAGTGCAGAGCTAGATGAACCAGCAGGCTAACTCAGGATGGCAGCTTTTATTTTCTTACAAACAGTGAACTAATTAGTTACTTAATATTATTTATTCAACAAACATTTCTTGAAGATCTACCATGTGACAGTATTTTCAAAGGTACTCAGAATTTGTTTAAATCAATAGCAGTAAAACATGCAGACACAGAAAAGACTTCATATAAGAAGTTTATGCTCACAGTTCCCTGGAAACAGGAGGCACAATAGACCACATAGGGGACCTCAGGGGAAGTACCAGGGTCTGTGAGGAGACGGGGTGTAAAGAAAAATGTGGGCAGAAGCTTTTATTGTGCTTTCTGCTGAAGAACAGGGGAAGCAGGGAAGCAGGCTTAGGACTAGCTGGTTTGAGTAGTTTCAGTGGGCACTGGGGTATAGGGACTGCCTCTAGTTGTCTGGTACCTGGTGCTGGCATATTAAAGTTGTGTAATAGTGGCCTGGGCTGTAAGAGTCCTGTAAGAGCCCAGTAAAGGAGGTGGTTAGGGGTATGGGTTTTGGATTGGTTGGTTTGCATACAAAAGGTGTACTTGCAAGTGAGTCCCTTACTGTCTCTAGGAATTAGCTAGCCCTGGGAGGGGGCAGTCTCTCCCAGGTCAGCAAGGCCCCAGATGCCAAAGCATGAGAATAAAAAAAAGCCTGGGCGCAGTGGCTCACACCTGGAATCCCAGGACTTTGGGAGGCCGAGGTGGGAGGATCACTTGGACCCAGGAGTTCGAGACCAGCCTGGACTACAAAGTGCAATCCTGCCTCTACAAAAAATTTAGAAATTAGTCAGGTGTGGTGGCACACACCTGTGGTCTCAGCTATATGGGAGGCTGAGACAGGAGGATCTCTTGAGCCCAGGAGGTCTAGGGTGCAGTGAGCCACGTTAGGGCCACTGAGCTCTAGCCTGGGCAACAGTGAGATCCTGTCTCAAAAAAAAAAAAAAAAAGATATACTTAATACAGACAAGCACTATGTTTGATGATGAGAATAAATAAGATACAGGTGGAAGGTGCTGGGAAAACCAGGAAGGACTCTGGAAGAAATGATGCCAGAGAACAGAGAACCAAAGTAGGCATTGTCTGGACAAGTGGGCTGGTAAGAGAAATTCTCGCTTAGAGAAGGGCGTGAATAAAAGAATGGTGGCAAACAACATGGTTTGTATGGCAAACACAAAAATGTAAATGTTCAAGTTTAAGATCAAAGACAGAGACAGACAGTGTTGAGGCTGGAGTGGTAGGCAGAGACCAAGTCAAAGAGGCCTTTGCATTTTTTGAGGTTTTTAACTCTTATTCTGCAGACCAGAGTCACTCTGAACTGTATTCTAAAGACAGCTTATGTGCTGCAAGGCAGTAATACTTTTTTGTTTGTTTGTTTTTTACAAGACTATTACAATGAGGTCAAGGCTATTGCAACCTAAGAGAGAGACTCTTTCATGCTCAGATAGTCCTGTTTTAACTCAGACCCTCTCTGCAATCCACATTGGCATACTAAAGTTTCCGAAAAGTGAAAACCAACCCAAACCTCTGCTTCACTTAACTCAGTGAATCCTAAACTTTTTTTTTTTAAATTAAAATACCTCTTTTTTTCTTACTATTAAAACACAGTACACATCTTGGGAAATAGTACCAGTGACTGATGACCCATGAATCAGTTTTATACTGATGGGGATATCATCAACTTTGACTCATGGATTGCTTTATAAATGATTCCTCCTTTTGAAGCAACAATACTGATAGAAATGGAGAAGCAGAGCTGGATTTAGGAATTATTGGGGAGATAAAAGAGCAGTGCTTTACTGATTAGAAAGAGGTAGGGAGCCCAGGTCATAGAATGGTTATGACATTTTGGGTTTGCAGAGTCTGTCTGACCACAAGGCAGTTCAGGTGCACTCTTGCATGAGAGATGATAACTGCATTTGAAACTACAGAAGTTATGTTTGATTTCACTAGGAAAGTTTGTCAAGAAAGAACATCATTGGACCCCAGTGAACCTTAAGTCTTAAGCAAGAGGAGAAAGAAGATTCCAGGAAGGTAACAGGCAAAGATGTAGGAGAAGTCTCAAAGGCGTGTAATATCATGGAATATCAGAGAATGGGAAGTTGAAGTAAAGAGTGATTAACAGATCCTCATGCAACAGAGGATTTCAGTAAGATTACAACGGTGTGCTAGGGCAGGCTCATCATGGCTCACAAGTGCCAATGTTAAATTTTCAAGTGTTTTGCAAACCAGTTGATGCCAAGTTGGTAGCTGAAAGCAGTCATGGTGAATGTATTTGCAACACTTAATGAAAGAGGAATATACTACAAATCTAGGCTCCCCCACTCCTGCTCTGAGAAGCTGATTATTCAATATTTTACTGGCACATCACTGGGTAAACACTAGAAAATGCTCTTTGGATTTTTAGATAGGAAGTTCTTTTAGAAAGGTTTTAAAATTACTTCTAAATAGATTTCAGTGGGTTAAGGAGTGAGTGGGAGGTAAGGAAATGGAGAGGTTTAATGAGAAAGAAAGAAAGATATAAATTATATAATAGCCAGAGGGTAATATGAATTCAAGAGAAAGGAGAACAAGCTGATTTATAGCTCAAGGGGATGTTTCCAACAGAGAACGAAAGCCTGGCTGAAGGCACAAGGTGACAGAAGGCCAAGGTCTCATGGGAGGAACAAGAGGATGGTCTCAGGGCACTGGGGTGGGGTCCTTGAATAGGAGAAGGGACAGCTCATTATTTAAGACTGGGAGGAAGATGGGATCTCTGAGAAGGAACCAACATTTACCATTCAACCCACATTTAAACTTGTGGGACGCTACATCTCTCCTCAAGGAACCCTGGCTGCTTCTGACTTTAGAAGCTAACAGTTGCTGCTACTTGTTTTTTTCCTTTGGGCAACAGCATGGATCTTTTCCTTAGTTACTCGCATGCAACACCAGTTTAAAAATTCTTTGTAGGCTGGGCGCAGGGGTTCATGCCTGAATCCTAGCACTTTAGGAGGCTGAGGCAGGAGGATCACATGAGCCCAGGAGTTCAAGACCAGCCTGGGCCACATAGTGAGACCTTGTCTACTGAAAATTTTTTTAAAAAGCTGGGCATGGTAGTGCGTGCTGTAGTCCCAGCTACTCAGGAGGCTGAGGTGGGAGGATCACTTGAGGCCAGGGGATTGAGGCTGCAGCGAGCTATGATTGTGCCACTGCACTCCAGCCTGGGTAACAGAGTGAGACTCTGTCTTTAAGAAAACAAACTCTTTTATTAAGCAATGAAGGAGAAATAAATGGACTTTAAGGAATCTAAGGAAATAACAAAAGGAATCTAAGTGTTGAGTTGTTTAGGTTTACATTCAAACCAACTGTGAATATTTTGGCTATCCTACTTTTCTGGGTTTAGTTGTGTAATGAATGAAGCCTGGATTTAATTTCTCACCCCAGTTTATCCTGCTCCTCCTGCCATTTTCACTACCTTGATTCAGGTTGCTGCAACTGCTTACATTAATCCACTCCTGACCTAGCAAGGTCCTCTCACTGTGGAATGTGAAGTTGGGATCATGGATATCATCCTGTTCCTTATTGCCACTTCTAACACTGGTAAGGCCAGCAACTCATTGACACTGGAAGGAAAGACTTGTGAGTGCAATTTTCCGAGCCAGGACTGTGTCTTCTTTATATCCTCATTCATCTGTTTATTCATTCAATAAATATTAAGAGCACACTATTTTCTGGGCAAAGTGCCACAGGCTAGGGATGATGGGGTAAACACACAGAGCTTTCAGTACAATGAGGGAGACATATATTAAGTAGCCATATAAATAAATATATATAATTACATGAAGTAGTAAGTGTTTTGAAGGAAAAATGAAGAGTTGCATGAAACATTTTAAAAGAGCGAGCCGGTGCTGTGGCTCATGCCTGTAATCCCAGCACATTGGGAGGCTGAGGTGAGACAATGACTTTAAGCCAGGAGCTCAAGACTGGCCTGGGCAACATAGTGACACCCCATCTTTACAGAAAATTTTAAAATTAGCTGGGCACAGTGTCGTGTGCCTGTAGTCTCAGCTACTCAGGATGGAAGATCACTTGAGCCCAGGAGTTCAGGGCTGCAGTGAGCTACGATTGCGCCACTGCACTCTAGCCTGGGCAACAGAGCAAGACTCTGTCTCTAAAAAAAGAGAGAGAGAGAAAGAGAGCTGACTGAATTCTGAATTTCTGGAGTTGTGGGAGGGCTTCCCTGGATGAGTAGGAGTTTTGCAGGAAAAGTGTGAGGCAAAGAACATTCCAGGCAGAAAGAACAGCCATTAGAAGGACCTGAGGTAGGAAAGCTTTGTCATCTTCTGGAAAAAAGAAAAACAAAGTGAAAAAGAAAGCAGAGTGAGTAAAATCTAGTGAAAAAAAGAAGGCTTTGAAGAAGTAGATTCTGTTAGAGCTTCTGGATTTTATTGTAGGTACAATTATAAACCAGTGAAGGGTTTAAGACAAGGCTATTACATAACCTAAATTGTATTTTGAAAAGATTATTCTGCTTATGAAATGCAAAAGGATTGGGAAGGAACAGAGTAATTCTAGGGAGTCCACTTTGGAGGGAGATTTAGTTGATCAAGTGAAAGAAAATAGTGTCATAGACTAGGGAGTTTGCCTTGGAGGTGGAGAGAAAGGGAATATTTGGATTAGTGCATCACACCTGTACATCATTTTACTGTATGTCTTAGGAACAATAAGATAAGAAAAATAAACTAAGGGTACAGGACTGGAAAGTAAACAATAAAGAATGTCATTATTTGCATACCCTAAAGAACCTACAGAAAAGTTAGACATAATGTGAGAGTTTAACTAAACTCTTTCAAAAGTTAGAAGTAATGTCAGAGATTTTAGTAAAGTGTCTAAACACAATGTTTAATTTTAAACTGAGTGGAAGAAGAAGTGAACAGAAAAGAAAGGTAATGGCTAGAACGTAGAGGGATATAGGTTTAAAAGATAAGAAAAAAAGGGGGAAAAGAGGAAAAAAGAAAAGGAAGAAAGGAAAGAGGTAAAGACAAAAACCATTATAGTCCAAGTAGTTGAACTACAACTGCAGAAAGTCATGGTGAGAAGGGGCATACATGAATTAGCGTTATTGATGCAATGCCGTTCCTAATCTAGGTGCTTCTTGGCCGGGGGTTATTGAGGTGAAGGAGAAGTCACTGAAGATGAGGCAGCTAAGGAATTGAATGGCTTGTTGATGGGTCACCCAAGGGTATGGTGAAGTGACTCAGGATGATGGCAGGATTTGGGATGGAGAGAGCCTGAGCAAAGCACTTAGTCTTTCATGAATGAGGGACGATAGCCAGGGAACCGCAGGCGATTGCTGTGGAGAGGGGAAGAAGGAGGTAGAAGCAGATCATTGATTCTCAATGATCTCAAAGCAGATCATTGTTTTGTAAAACTCAAACAAGAATTTTACAAAAAGAAGAGGGAATAGGCCGGGCGCGGTGGCTCAAGCCTGTAATCCCAGCACTTTGGGAGGCCGAGACGGGCGGATCACGAGGTCAGGAGATCGAGACCATCCTGGCTAACACGGTGAAACCCCATCTCTACTAAAAATGCAAAAAAATTAGCCGGGCGTGGCGGCGAGTGCTTGTAGTCCCAGCTACTTGGGAGGCTGAGGCAGGAGAATGGCGTGAACCCGGGAGGCAGAGCTTGCAGTGAGCCGAGATCGCGCCACTGCACTCCAGCCTGGGCGACTGAGCGAGACTCCGTCTCAAAAAAAAAAAAAAAAAAAAAGAGAAGAGGGAATAATATGCAGGTACTGATAAGGAGGAAGAAAGATGTTCAGATGGGTCTTTCACTTAATAGGACTGTAGAAGACATGGTATCCCTGAGGGATGACTCTGTTATGGCAAGAAATAAAAAAGACTATTCAGAAAGGATGCTAAAAATAGAAGAGATTTTGTTCACTGTAGATCAGAATTTTGAAAAGCACTGGACCAAGTATCAGTGCATCGTAGATGCTCAACACATGTTTGTTGATTGGATTAATTAATTAATGACGAACGCAGTAGAGAAGGCGAATTCATCTTGAGCCCATAACCCTACCCAACATGCATGAGTGTCTCAGCCTTGCTTGCTTTACTTTAAAATTTCCTTCAAACATTCTAAAGATCCTCAACTCTCAGTCTGAGAAACACTACCTGTCTTGGAATTCTTTGTTTCCATACATGGCAGAGGGGAAGTGGTTGTAATCAAAAAGTATAAATTTTCTCAGCATTATCTTGTAATAATTATTATTCCAATAACAGGGTTCAATCTGATTCTTATGTTTCTGCCAAATTAAAAGCATCCAGTGCCTTCAAACAGTACCTCATCTCAGAAGTCTTCATGCTTATTTTTATTTTTCTCTACTGTCATCCTGAAATGCTTTTTGAAACATATTTTTAAAGTTGTGTATCAGTCTTCAGACTTAGTAATATACTTTGTTTCTGTACTCATCTCAATATGTAGCATCAAAAGTCCTCTATAACAGCTATAAATATTTATAAATCCACTATTTTCCTGAGGTGAAAATTGACCATTGGAGGTTAATAAATCTTGGCTTTGCCTTGGGGTAACATCTCATTAAACCAATAATCCTATAAAAAAGATCTATCTTTATGTTGTGTCTTAAAACCTTTGAAATGCCAAATGATTTTTTTAAAACCACATACTGCCTTAACCCTCTATATCTTAAACAAAATATGCATTATTTCTAATGGTGGTATTTATCATTTAATACATTTTCTGACAGCTTTATTGAGGTATAAATGACACACAGTAAACTGTACATATTTAAAGTCTACAATTAGATGCTCAAGAAACTAGCACCACAATCAAGATAATGAATTTATCACCTCCAATAGTTTCTTCCTGTCGCTTTCTAATCTTCTCTCTCTAACCCTCCTTCCAGTCTCAGGAAACCACTGATGTGCTTTTTATTACTATAAACTAATTTTGCACTTTCTAGAATTCTGTATAAGTAGAATCATAAGTATGTACTTGTCTTTGGCTTCTTTCACTCAGCATAATTTCGAGATTTGTTGATATTGTTGGATGTATCAGCAGTTCATCCCTTTGTATTGCAGAGTAATACTCCGCTGTATGGATATACAACTTACTTATCCATGGTGGATACATGGATTGTTTTCAGTTTTTGATATGACAAATCTAGCTGCTATGGACATTCATGTACAAGTCTTTGTATGGAGATAGGCTTTTACTTTGGATAAATACCTAGGATATGAATGATGGAGCAATATGATAGGCATATGTTTAACTTTTAAAGAAATTTTTCAAACTGTTTTCAAAAGTGATTATAATATTTTTACTTTCCCACTGGCAGTATATGAGTTCCATTTTTTTCCACATCCTTGCCAACACTTGGTATGGTTAGTCTTTTCAATTTTTGTAATTTTAATAGGTATATAGTACTTTCTTACGGATTTTCAAAGTTCAAATTACCTTGTTGACTAATGATGTTGAATATCTGATCATGTGCACATTCGTCATTCACATATCTTCTTTGGTGAAGTGTTTGTTTACAGTATTTCCATTTTTATGAGGTTGTCCATTTTCTTACTGAGTTTTGAAGGTTCTTCATATATTCTGCATGCAAGTGTTCAATAGGTATGCAATTTGCACGTTTTTCCACTCAGACTGTGGATTGTCCTTTCATTCTGTTAACAGTATCTTTTTAAGAGCAAAAGTTCTTAATTTTGGCAATGTATCAATTGTTTTGTTTTACGAATTGTGCTTTTGGTGTCATAGCTAAGAAATCTCTGCCTAACCCTAAGTCACAAAAATTTTCTCCTAGAATTCTTGCCCTTTTATGTTTTACATCTAAGTCTGTGATCCATTTAAGATCATTTTTGTAAAGGTATGAGATACAGATCAAAGTTTTTTGCTTGTTTTTGTTTTGACATGGATAGCCAAATGTTCCAGTACCATTTGTTGAAAAGACAACTCTTTAGCCAATAAAGTGCCTTTGCATCTTTGTCAAAAAAAAAAAATGGTTATGTATGTGTGGGTTTATTTCTCGCAGGCTCTATTCTGCTTCCCTGATCTACCTGCATATCTTGATGCCTGTCTTAGTCCATTTTGTGTTGCTATAAAGGAATACCTGAGCCTGGGTAATTTATAAAGAGGAAAGGGTTATTTGGATCATGATTCTGATGGCTAAAAAAATCCAAGACTGGGCATCTGGTGATGGCCTCAGGCTGCTTCCACTTGTAGTGGAAGGTGAAGGGGAGTTGGTGTGTACAGAGACCATGTGTCAGGAAAGGAAGTAAGAGAGGCAGGAGGTGCCAGACTCTTTTTAACAACCAGCTCTCATGGGAACTAATAGAGTGAGAACTCACTCACCTGCAAGGGAAGGCATTGATCTATTCATGAGGGAGCTGCCCCCATGACCCAAACACCTCCTATTAGGTCCCACTTTCAACATTGGGATCAAATTTCAACATGAGGTTTGCAGGGAACAAACATCCAAACCATAGCAATGCCAATAGTACACTGTCTCTATTATAATGCCTTATTCTTGAAGCCATATAGTAAAAAAGTTCCAACTTTGTTATTCTTTTTCAATGGCATTTTGGCTATTCTAGATCCTTGGTATCTCACAACTTAACAACACTGAGTTATCCAGACCAAGAACTCGGTATCCATCTCTCCACTTCATTGAGTCTTTTCAAATGTCTCTCAGCAATGTTTTGTCATTTTCAGGGACAGATCCTACACATCTTTTATCAGATTTTTCCCTAAATGTTCCATACTTTTTATACTACCCTAATTTTTAAAATTCCAGTTTCTGATTGTTCATTGCTTATTTATACAAATACAATTGATTTTTATATATTGGTCTTGAATCCTTCAGTTTTGCTAAACTTAGTAGTTCAGTGGATTTTATTTTGTATACTTATGTAATTTATAAATAAAGACTGTTTTACTTCCTTTCTAATTAATTTAGATGGTTTATTTCTTTTGTTTTTGCCTTTTTGTACTGGCTAGAACCTAGAAACTCAGTACAATGCTGAATAGAATTAATGTTGGTAAATATAATTGTCTTCTTCCTGATCTGGAGAGGAAAGCATTCAGTGCTTTGTCAGTGAATATAATGTTAGCTCTAGTTTCTCATAAATGTACCATTTTGAAGAAGTTTCCTCTTATTACTGACAGTTTTCCTCAGGAATTGATGTTAGATTTTATCACATACTTTTTGTAGGTCTATTGAGATGATCATGTAGGTTTTCTTTTTTCATCTGTTAATATGGTAAATTGCACTGTTTGATTTTAAAATGTTTAATCAACCTCACATTCCTGGGATAAACCTCACTTACTAATGATGAGTTCTCCTTTTTATACATTACTAAATTTGATCTGCTAAAAATTTTTTAAAGAATTTTTCATCTATGTTCATGAGATATATTGGTCTGTTATTTTATTTTCTTGTAATATCTTTGTCTGGTTTCATTATCAGAGTAATACCAAAATCTCATAGAAGAAGTTGGGAAGTATTCCCTTCTGGAAGAGTTTTCTAAAATAGTATTAAAAAAAAATGAAATAATTCACCAACAAAGCCCGTAATTTTCTCTGTGGGAAGAGTTTTACTACTAATGCAATTAGTTGCTAACTATTTATGCAATTTCTTTAATAGGTATAGGGTTATTCATGTTAGCTATTTCTTCTTTTTTTTTTTTTTGGAGACGGAGTCTCACTCTGTCACCCAGGGCTGGAGTGCAGTGCCGTGATCTCGGCTCACTGCAAGCTCCACCTCCTGGGTTCACGCCATTCTCCTGCCTCAGCCTCCCTAACAGCTGGGACTGCAGGCACCTGCCACCACGCCCGGCTAATTTTTTGTAAAGACGGGGTTTCACCGTGTTAGCCAGGATGTTCTCGAACTCCTGACCTCATGATCCGCCCGCCTGGGCCTCCCAAACTGCTGGGATTACGTGCATGAGCCACTGTGCCCAGCCCCAACTATTTCTTCTTTAGTGAGTTTTGGTTATTTGTGCCTTCCAAGGAATTTGTCATTTCACCTACATTCTTGAATTTACTGGCATACAGTTATCCTTAATTATCCTTTTAGTGTCTGTAGAATCTGTAGTGACAGCATTCTCTCATTTTTGTTAATGGAAATTTGTATTTTCTCTATTTTCCCCTGATCAGTTATAATTTTATCAATTTTATAGATCTTCTGAAAGGTCTGTAAAAAGATTAAACTTTGATTTCATGAATTTTCTTCTATTTTTTCTGATTTCAAGTTCATTGATTCTTTTTCTGAATTTTATTATTTCCTTTCTTCTGCTTCCTCTTCTGCTTCCTTTGGATTTCATTGACTTTCTTCTAGCTTTTTAGGTGGAAGCTGGGTCATTTTGACAACATTTTTCTCTTCTGGTATGGATATGTAGTGCTATCAAATTCCCTCTAAGTAGTGTATGAGTTGTACATTTTATTTTTATTTTCATCTAATTTAAAGTACTTTCTCCTTGACTCTTTGATTTTTTTAACCCATGGCTTACTTAGAAGTGTGCCATTTAATTTCAAAATATTGGCGAATTTTTGAGATAGTTCTGTATTGTATTTTTAATGGCTTTTATTGATATGTAATGCATATACTATCAATTCAAGCCATTTAAGGTATAAAATTAAATGTTTTGTTATATTCACAGAGTTATACAACATCACAACAACCTAATTTTAGGACATGTTCATTACTTTCAAAAGAGACCTCGTACCCATTAATAGCCACTCTGTTCTTCCTCTACACCCCCATCCCTACCTCCCTAGATTAAGACATCTACAAATCTACTTTCTCTATACATTTCTTTATTGTGGACATTTCATATAAATGGAATTGTATAATACCTGTTTTTTTGTGACTGGCATCTTTTACATAGCATAATGTTTTTGAGATTCATCAGTGTTGTAGTATGTATCAATATTTCATTCCTTTTAGTAGACAATTATTATTGCATTTTATGGTTATACAGTGTTTTATTTTTAATTTACTTAAATTGTGGTCAGAAGTCATATTTTGCATGACTTGAAAACTTAAATTTATTAAGACTTGTTTCGTGACCCAGAATATATGCTCTTTGGTAAATGTTTCACATGCACTTGACAAGAATTCATACTCTTCACTTGTTAAATGGATGTTCTATAAATGTCAGTTAAGTCAGTTTGGTTGATTGTATATGCAAGTCTCCCATAGCCTTTTCGATTTTCTATCAGAAAGGATATTGCAGGTTTCAACACCCGTCTATCAAATATAGACAGAAGGGTATGTTGAAACCTGCAATTTTAGTTGTGGATTTGTCTATTGTTTCTTGTAGCTCTATCATTTTTTGTACTATTAGGAGCAAAAAAATTTCTATTAGGTATATGAACATTTCAGATTTTTGCGTCCTCTTGTTGAATTGATCCTTTTATGATTTTATGATTGTCTTTATCCCTGGAAGTTTTCTTTTTTCTAAAATAGCCTCTGATATGAGTATAACCACTTTTAGTTAATGTTAACATGTTATATCATTTTTTATCTCATGACTTTTAACCTTCCTGAGTCTTTGTGTTTAAAATGGCTTTCCTGAAGGTAGCACATAGTTGGATCTTTCTTCTTTAATCCTATACAATAATCTTTGCCTTTTACGTTGCCTTTGACTTTGGGCGGTTAGACCAGTGGTCCCCAAACCCCGGGCCACAGACTGGTACTTGTCCGTGAACTCCACCTTAGCTCCACCTCCTGTCAGATCAGCGGTGGCATTCTACTCTAACAGGAGTGTGAACCCTAATGTGAACTGTGTATGCAAGGGATCTAGACTGCGTGCTGCTTATGAGAATCTAATGCTTGATGATCTTAGATGGAACAGTTTCATCCGAAAACCATCCCCCTCCCCTACCCCAGGTTAGACCATTACTTTAATTTGTATGATTGGATCCAAACACACTTTCTTGTTATTTGGCTTCTATTTTTCCCACCTATTCTTTGCATCCTCCTTTGCCTTGTTCAGCCTTATTTTGAATTATTTTGAGTTTTGTATAAAATTAATATTATTTTTCAAATATTTGGATAAAATTGTATTCTATTTCCTTTGTTGGCATATTAGCTACAACTTGCATTATTTCAGATGTTAATTTACACTTTACAGTATACATCCTTATGAGTCTACTTTTAACCTTTAAGGGATATTATGCCACTTCTTATTTAGTGTAAGAACCTTATAGCAGTATGCTTCCATTTGCCCCCTCAAGCCGTTATACTATTGCTAAACATTTTATTTCTGCAGATTGTATAAACTTCACAAAGTATTGTTGTTTCTGCTTCAAGCAGTTTATTATCGTTTAAATATAATTAAGAGTAAAAAGCATTCTGTTTTATTTAGCCACATAGTTATTATTTCTAATGCTCTTTATCTCTTGGTGTAGTTTTCCATCTAATATCTTCTTCTTCTTGAAGGACTTAAAGCAAAATGACATACAGCAGATCCTTAAAAAACATCATTTCATTATAACAGTGATGACCAAAAAAACCCTGGATTTTTTATATGTCATTTCACTTAAAGTCACAGTTTCCAGAATCTATCGATGACCTTAAGTGAGGACTGTCTTTTTCTCTTGCTGTTTTTAATCTTTGTTCTTTGTCAAAGATCTTGGCAATTTGTAATAAACCTTAGTGTAGTTGTCATTTTTCTTGGGTTTGGGGCTCGCCGATCTTCTGTTGTCTGTGGTTTATAATTCTGTCTAATTTGGAAATATTCAGGACACTTTTTCTTACCTACTTTCTCTTCCTCACCCCCTTCTTTCACTCCTTTGGAGGCTCCAATTACATTTACATCAAGCCACTGGAAGTTTTACTTTCCTCAACTTATGCTTTCTTCATTTTTTTTCCATCTTTTCTTTCTTTTTGGATAGTTTCAGTTGCTAAATCTTCAAGTTCACTCATCTTTCCTTCTGCAATGTCTAATCCGCCATCTATACCATCCAGTGAATTTTTTTATCGCAGACAATGTAGTTTTCATCTCAGAGGTTTGATGTGAGTCTTTTGAAATATTGTGGGTTGCTTGTTTTTTAGAAACAGAATTTCACTCTGTCATTCAGGCTAAGAGTTAAAAGAATATACCCACATTATAGATACAGAAATGGTATTTCTGGACAGATATGCACAGTAAGGTGAAAGAAAAAAACAAAATAGTATGGTATCTGGGTAAACTTATTAAATCCCCCTCCCCTAAGTAAAAAGAAAAAAATGAAATGTAACATGCAAGATAGAGATAAAAAAATCTGTTCTGGAAGAATATATGTAATTCAAACATTTTAAGTAACTACAATAAAATGCTTTTTAGTAAATAGATGAAATTAGCTGTAATAATACATTGTAATTTTCAACATATAATCAATGCAAAAATTATTGAGATATTTTGCATTTATTTATACAAGGTATTTGAATTTGGTGTAGAGTTTACACTTACAGCACATCTCAGTTAAGAGTAGTTGCATTTCAATTGCTAATAGTCTCTTGTGGCTTTTGGTTACTATATTGGATAGTGTAGCTATAGAAGAATTTAATGAAAATTTAAAAAATTTGCAACATAAACAATGAGAGGAAACAACAATGCAAAGGTGAAAAGGGAGTTTGCTGCTAATGTCCCACGCACATTCCCTCTACCTTGCCCCCTCTTTGCCTCTTGTTTTTGTTTGTTTGTTTTGATGGAGTCTTGCTCTGCTGCCAGGCTGGAGTGCAGTGGTGTGATCTCGGCTCACTGCAATCTCTGCCTCCTGGGTTCAAGTGATTCTCCTGACTCAGCCTCCCGAGTAGCTGGGACTACAGGTGTGCACCACCACGCCCAGCTAATTTTTGTATTTTTAGTAGAGATGGGGTTTCACCATCTTGGCCAGGATGGTCTTGATCTCTTATCCTTGTGATCCACCCACGATGGCCTCCCAAAGTGTTGGGATTACAAGTGTGAGCCACTGTGCCCACCCCTATGCCTCTTCTTTATGTACCTGTGATTTCTGTAAAGACCTGAGATTGCCCAAGGTCTTTTTTCTGACCAAAGCAGAGAATGTCTGTTCAATCTACATTCTGGGCAAGTGACAAGTGCCAGAGTATGACAGCTCCCCAGTAACAGCTTACAGCCAGTGACAGACAAGGAGTTGGTAGGCAAATGCTTCTGCTTCTTTGCCTGTTGGTTGAGATATCTCAGACATGTTCCACAATGATTCAAAGAGCTCCCCAGAAGGTTTTAGCACTAGTTGTTCACAGTGGTAATTTGCTGGATAATATTATTGGATTTCTTCCCTCTCATGCTATGCTTTCCTGCTGTCCATTAATGTTTTCTGGAACTGCCTCTCAAATAAACTACTTGCACTCAAATTCTTGGGTCTGTTTTAATGCAAACAATGACACATAGTTTAGGAAGCAAATTAAGGGCCAAAACAACTTTCTTATAGAGCCATTAAAAAATTAGAAACAGCAAAGAACAGAACAGACACAACCTAAGATCCGATGACTGATATGGGAAAGGCTTGGCAAAAACAGTGTCTGAAGATGTTTTTAAAGACAAAGACACTAAAGCAATTTAAAGAGAAGATAAGATGTCTCAAAGACAAAGACTAATCACAATAAAAGCAATCAATGTCTTAGAATTAGAGAAACTGACAAATGAATCAGAAAATATACTTAAAAAGCAACAGAAGAGGTTTTTTTTTTTTGTCCTGATTAGAGGAAAGAATTAATCTAGAACATCTTTCCCTTTAAAAAAAAAATTGATGTAGGAGCACCAACACTACCTAGTTGGCTTGCATTTCATTAAGACAAAATTATTTAAGTATCCAGACAAATACTTATTATTATTATTATTATGTATTTTTCAAGACAGGGTCTCAGTCTGTCACCCAGGTTGGAGGGCAGTGGTGTGATTATGGCTCACTTTTAGCCTCTATCTCCTGGGCTCAAGTGATCCTCCCACCTCAGCCTCCCAAGTGGCTGGGAATACAGGCATGGGCCACCATGCCTGGCTAATTTTTAAATTTTTTGTAGAGATGGCATCTTACTATGTTGCCCAGGTTGGATTCAAACTCCTGGACTCCCTGGACTTAAGTGATCTTCTTGCCTTTCCCTCCCCAAGTGTTGGGATTATAGGTGTGAGCCACCGCACCTGGCCCAAATACTAATTCTTTACCAGGAAAAAAAAAAAATCAGAATAGCCTCAGACTTCTCTAAGAATTATTCAATATCTGCCACATATTGAGAAAGAAGAGTATTTTTCTCAATCAAGCTGACATTCAAATATAAAGGCAAGAGACAAATAGCCTTAACCATAAACAAACCCAGGAACCACATGCCCTTTTAGAAAAAACATGAAAAATCAAAACCAAACAACTAAGAAGGAAAGAGAAATATCACACTAAAAAAGTCTGTAAGAAGGACTTAATTAATTTAAATATAGAATTAAGACTAAAAAATGATGGGAAACGTGGTTACAGAATGTGTTATAAACTTTGACAATGTGAAAAATGATAACATAATATAAATCAGGTATGGCATGAAAAAGAATGAGATCATATCTTTTGCAGGAACATGAATGGAGCTGGAGGCCATTATCCTTAGCAAACTAATGCAGGAACAAAAGACCAAATGCCACATGTTCTCACGTATAAGAGGGAGCTAAATGATGAGAACACATGGACATGTAAAAAGGAACAACAGACACTGGGGCCTACTTAAGGACAGATGGTGGGAGGAGAGAGAGGATCGGAAAAAGTAACTATTGGGTACTAAGCTTAGTACCTGAGTGATGAAATAATTTGTACCACAAAGCCCTATGACACAATTTTACGTATATAACAAACCTGCATGTGTACCACTGAATACATGTAAATAAAAGTAAAAACAAACAACAACAACAAAAAATCAGGCATGGAGGGGAAAGGAGAGAAATGGGAGGAGGTTTATTTGTGATCATTTCTTTGATATTCCTGTATAACTTGAAATCAACAGATGCAGTCTAAAGTTGCTAAATCAAGAAGTAGAGAGTTAGTGATAGTAAAGTTATGACTACCTCAGAAAATCCCCCAATTGCAGAAAACAAGCTTTCAAAATTATCCAAAGAAGTGCGCCACGCACACACACACACACCTGTAAAACCAAATACAAAAAAGATTATACATATATATGGTGGCAGTAGTGATACTAGTAAACCTAAGATGAAGTGGAATAAATACTAAATGAATATCGTATATTAATGTGTATAAATGGGAATAAGTTCACCCAATACAGAAATCCACAGAGTATCTAAAAGAAAAAATGCACAAAATCCAACCATATATTTAGAAGAAAGAACTACAGTAGAATTGTGGAGGAGAGCTGGTTCTTTAAAGACAGAAATACAGACAAAAGCCAAATAATCCACTGGCTAATGGATCAATGGAAGCAGCTGAAAAAGCTATAGAAGAGCTTCTTAAAATCTAGAGGTCCACTTGGTTTCACTGTTAATTCTTTAAAAAATTTAAGGGACAGGTAAATTGGATAGAATTTAAAATGTTTCAAAACATGAAAAGAGGAAATCCTTCATATTATATTTGTGGAAGTTTAGCAGAGACATCAAAACTGGACAAGATAGAGCAAACCTCATGTATCAATATTTATGTAAAAATCTCAATAAAACAAGGGCAATTGTAATTCAGTAGTACTTAAAAAAATATCTCATTACCAATTGAGTTCCTCCTGGACTGCAAAGGTGAGTCAATATTAGGAAAACTATGAATGTATTATACCTTATTAATAGCCCAGAGAGGCAAAATGTACATAGTTACTTGAATATATGCAGAAAAATTATTTGACAAAGTTCAACATCCCACATGATTACTAAAATAGAGAATAAATTTAAAATAGCTGACAACAGCAGAATACACATTTTTCTCATGTGCATGCAGAACATTCCCCAGGATAGACCATATGTTAGGCCATAAAACCATAAAACAGATTTTAATAAATTTTAAAAGATTGAAGTCATACAAAGTATTCCAATAATAGTGAAATAAAACTAAAAATCAATAACAGAAAACTGGAAATTTCACAAATACGTGCAAACCAAACAAAATATTCTTAGGCAACCAATGCATCAAAAGAGACATCACAAAGGGAATTAAAAACTACCATGAGCTAAATGAAAATAAAACACCACATGCCAAAACTTATGGAATGCAGTGCTAGGGAAATTTACAGATGTAAATGCATACATTGAAAATGACCTCTATCATATTAAGGAAATTTTCTTCTATTCCTAGCTTATTGAGTGTTTTTATCATAGTGTTGAATTTTGTCAAATGCTTTGTCTGCATTAACTGAGATGACCATGTGGGGTTTGTTTCCTCCCTTCTATTAATGTGGCATATTACAATGATGCTTTTTTTATATGTTAAACCATCCTTGCATTCTGGGAATAAATCCCACCTGCTCATGGTATATAATCCTTTTAATGTGCTGCTGAATCCAGTTTGGTATTATCTTGTTAAGGATTTTTGTATCACTATCCATCAGAGATGTTGGTCTCTCCTTTCCTTGTAGTGTCTTTGTCTGACTTCAGTACCATAGTAATGCTGGCTTCATAGAACAAGTCAGGAAGTGTTCCCTGTCTGCAGTGTTTTGGAAGAGTTTGAGAAATTTGATAATTCTTTAAATGTTTGGTAGAATTTACTAGTGAAGTCATGTGGTACAGGGCTTTTCTTTTTTAGGAGTCTTTTGATTACTGATTCAATCTTATTAGTTGTAGATCTACTCAACTTTTCTATTTAAGATTCCGTTTTGGTAGAGTATATCTCTAGGATTTTGTCCATTTCATCTAGACTACCCCATCAATTAATGTACAAGTATTCATCGTATTCTCTTCTAAGTCTTTTCATTTCTGTAAAACTGATAATAATATTCTCACTTTTATTTTCATTTTTGATAATGTGAGTCTCATCTTTTTTTTCTTAGTCATTCTAGCTAAAGATTTGTCAATTTTGTTGATCTTTTTAGAGTCATCTTTTGGCTTTGTTGATTTTTACTTGTTTTTCTATGCTCTATTTTATTTATCTTCATCCTAATCTTTATTGTTTTCCTTTTTCTTTTCTTTTCTTTTTTTTTTTTGGGACAGAGTCTAGCTCTTGTTGCCCAGGCTGGAGTGCAATGGCACAATCTCAGCTCACTGCAGCCTCCACCTCCCAGGTTCAAGCAGTTCTGCCTCAGCCTCCCAATTAGCTGGGATTACAAGCATGTGCCATCACGCCTGGCTAATTTTGTATTTTTAGCAGAGATGGGGTTTCATCATGTTGGTCGACCTGATCTCGAACTCCTGACCTCAGGTGATCCATCCACCTTGGCCTCCCAAGGTGCTGGGATTACAGACATGAGCCACCGCGCCTGGCCTATTGTTTTCTTTTAGCTGCTAGTTTTGGGTTTAGTTTGTTCTTCCTTTCCTAGTTCCTTAGGTATAAAATTGGGTTGTGGATTTGAGACAGCTCAAGTTATTTTCTAATTTCCCTTGTGACTTTTTGTTTGACCTATTGATTAAGAATGTTTTTCCAGTTTTCCTTTCTTCTTTTTTACTGTAGAAGTTTGTAGCTATAATTTCTCTCTCTTTCTTTTTTTTTGAAATGGAGTCTCGCACTGTCATCCAGGTTGGAGTGCAGCGGCGCTATCTGGGCTCACTGCAACCTCCACCTCCCGGGTTCATGCAATTCTCCTGCCTCAGCCTCCCGACTAGCTGGGACTATAGGTGCATAGTCCACACCTGGCTAATTTTTTGTATTTTTAGTAGAGACGGGGTTTCACAGTGTTAGCCAGGATGGTCTCGATCTCCTGACCTCGTGATCCGCCTGCCTTGGCCTCCCAAAGTGTTGGGACTACAGGCATGAGCCACGGTGCCCAGCCATAATTTCTCTTGGCACTGATTTTGTTGCATCTCATACATTTTGGTATGTTCTATTCTGTTTTCATCCAGCTCAAGTTATTTTCTAATTTCCCTTGTGATTTTTTTGTTTGACCTATTGATTAAGAATGTTTTTCCAGTTTTCCTTCTATTTTTGATGTCTAGTTTATTTCATAATGATCTGAAAAGATACCTCATATGCTTCCAATCTTGTAAAAGTTACTAAGATTTTTTTAATGGCCTAACATATGGTCTATTCTGGAGAATGTTCTATGTGTGATTGAGAAAAAATGCATATTCTGCGATTGTTGGGTGGAGTGTTCTGTGTATGTTTGTTATCTATCAATTTGTCTTTTTGTCCATATATCCATCCGCCTGTCTTTCTATCTGTCTTAGGAAGAGGACTTCATAGCTGTTACACCCTTGGTCAGGAAATCTGCGCCCTGAGATGTTCATATGGCTGGCTTCTCCTCATGACTCAGATCTTTCCTCAAATATAACCTCGCAGACATTTTTCTCTGATTGCAGTTAAAATTGCACCCCAACTCATCACACCCCAGCCACTCTCTGTCTTGTTTCCTGGTTTGTTGTTTTTATAACATCTATCTCAATCTGAAATTATATGCTTCATTTGATTATTTACTTCTTTGTTCTCTATCTGTCCCAGTAGAATACAAGCTTAATGAAAGCAGAGATAGTCTGTCTTGTTCACAGCCGGAGCTTAGTAAATATTTGATGAATATGTATTTGTTAACATTTGTTAAATATCACCATGCTCTTCAAATAGCACACTGTTTTTTACTTAAATAAATTTGTTTATATGGTTTTTCAGGCTGAGAGACTTGAGAGGCAATTCTCCCGTCCTGTGTAGTTTGTTTTTATGCTTTTGCCCTCTCTGAAGTTACGACTTTTTGACTTCTGTTTAGTTTGGAGTTGAAAGTTGTACATCTATCAGTTTACACTATATCCTTTATAATATTGCATGTTTCAATAATATCCTTACTAGCTTTTTTCTGTATTGGTATCTTAGATTTTAGCATAGTTTCTAGAAAACCTTTTTTTCACAAGCAAATCCTTTAAGCAACATTGCTATTTTTCTCAATATTTACACTAATTATATTTTAGTACAGTATATGTTTCCTAGGGTGATTATTCATTAACATAAGTGAAATTATTTAAGGGGATCTTAGAATTACATATAATAAGGAAACATTGATTTATTGTTTGTTATTCATGCAAATTTTCTTGTTCTATTGAACTGCTAGTCATAAATAATGATATAAATAATAAAATTAATAATACAATAGACGATATAAATTCAATACTAGAAATTCAATAGAACAAGCAAAATAGAACTTCTAGTATTGAATTTATATTATATAAAATTATATATCATTATACTATGTGAAATTAAATTATATATACATCACATTATGTGAAATTGAGTTATGTGCAATTTATTTCACTACTTGGAAGTTTGGCTAATTGAAATGACTACTCTATCATCAAGATTATAAGTTTTCTTTTCATACCATCTCTTAATAACCTATAAAGAAATAAATATACTATTCACTGTTTTTACTTTGTCTCTTACTATTTTTGAAGTTCCTTTTCTTCTTCATATCATTGTCTCTTTCTCTAGTCTTCATTTCCCCAGAGTTACTCACATTCTCATGACCTTTGATCCTCAGACACCATCAAATATTGTACTTGGGCCAATACCTTGCATTTTTTGTGTCTCCGTACTTGTTCCTGACAGCTTTACTTCTCTAAGAAATATTTTAGAATCTGTTTTTAAATTAGATTAATATTTAAGAAGCAAGAAAGTATGACAGATTGTTTAATACAACATGGTGTCAAACTACTATTTTGTTATTTTCTCCCCGGGCATATTCTTTTTGTTGATAATGGAAAAATAATGGCTACCGGAGCAGACATAGCTCCTAAGTCATGAAAAGAATAATAAGAAAACTCTCTCATTTAAAAATAGGATTTTCTTCTCCTTAGTTTTCATCATATTTTCAAATCCTGACCTTCTTGAAGTTAAGCTTCTTATTCTAGGAAGCTTTCTCTTTTGTCTGCATTCCTTTACAGAATCATCATTTATATCACACATTCTAGTACATTCTAGTATTGTTATTGTTCATGTTGTGGTATTGTTTCCATGAATACCATAAACATCTACTCCTTTCTGTTTGTAAACAGATCTAGCCCCAGAAAGATGGGACCAGATTGTTTTTGGAAGATGTGCTACAAAAACAAACAAAATATGAATGTTCTATTATAAGCCAGGTTACAAAGAAAAGATGGGTTAGAGTGGGATATTTTCTTCCAGAAACAGAATTTTTGAAGAATCCCAGTGTTTCCTTTGTACCCATGAGATTTTAATTTATGAGGTGACTGATGACACAGAGAGGCTAATGTTATTGACAGAAGAATTTATTACTTACATTCCCAAGAGAAGGGGGCACACAGGGCCACACAGGACCATAGGAGAAAGCACCGGTTTCGGTCAGAAGGAAGGAGTGAAGGAGAGCCGTAGGCCACAGCCTTCATTGGGGTTTCTGTGGGAGAGGCAGTGGAGGGGAGAGTAAACCGTTTAGGACTGGCTAGTATGAATAACTCTGGTGGGCTTTGGGTCATACAGTGGTCTCCAGTTTCCTGCTACCTGGCCCTGGAATGATCTAGGGCAGGGGAAATATTGACTTGGAGTGTGGGTTAGATGAGATGTTTGAGGTGTATAGACTGTGAATAGTTGGTTTGAACATGAAAGGCAAGCTTTGCTACTGCAACTGAGTCCAAACTCATTCTGTTTACTGCACAACAGTCAGTAAGTTGAAAGCAAGGAATTGGAGCAAGGAAAGTGACTTCATTTCAGACAGCCAGCAAACTGAGAAGATGGCAGGCTAGCATCCTAAAGTACCATCTTAGAATTATGCAGGCTTTGCCTTGTCTTTTATGTCTAGGAAAGGAGGGGGCTGATAACGGCAGATGTTTAGGCGCCAGCAAAGGTCCGGGGAGGTTTGTGAAACTTTTGTCCTCGGGTAATGGTCTCTTATATGATGCTAGCCAAACTTCCTTGTTCCTATAACACTTTGACAAAACATAGTTGTTTACATACTTCTCCTTTAATTCCAGAGTTAGCTTCAAAAGCTACATAATTGCTGTTTTTGCATTTTATCTCAGTGCTCTAAAATTATCCCTGCCTATACTCACCAGTGGGTAAAGGCCCCTTAAGCAAAAATGAAGTTAGCTATGCTTGTTCCTTTGCTGTTTCACTGTTACACTACCTCTAAGAACTGGCTAGCCCTGGAATCGGGGCGTTACTTTTACCCTGACAGTGGGAAATGGGTCCCACAGTGCCACAAGGATTTTTATCATTTTGGGAAAAAATGATGGATTGAGTGTTTTACCTATGTTTTCTTAGATTTTGTATTTGTCTGTTTGGCATCCATTCATTCCTCACAGGGCTTCTATGTTAACTATATTGTCTTATTTTCTGTATTCTTGATATTCTGCCATTTGAGGGCCACACATACCCTTTAAAAAAGGCGCTTGGGAAGTTCCTCAGGTGTGAGGCTCAAAGCAGTCATCAGTATAGCCACTTTCTAGTCCATAACAGGATTTCTGTAAGTTGGAGACTTTTTTTTTTTTTGAGACGGGGTCTCGCTCTGTTACCCAGGTTGTAGTGCAGTGGTACAATTGTGGCTCACTGTGGCCTCAAACTCCTGGGCTCAAGCAATCCTCCTGCCTCAGCCTCCTGAGTATAGTGCGCACGGACTATAGGTGTGCACCATCACACCCACAAATTTTTAATATTTTTTCTAGAGATAGAGTCTCACTATGTTGCCTAGGCTGGTCTCAAACTCCTGGGCTCAAGCAGCCCTCCTGTCTACCCACCATCGTGTTGGGATTACAGGAGTAAGCTACCATGCCAGGCTTGGAGACTTTACAGACGTGTACAAAAGCTGCTACCATCATCAGGATATGGAAAATCGGATGCGACCAGAACCACATGTCAAATTTTCAAGGAAAATACTGCTCAGGAATTCGTGTTGCATTAAGGCAACTCTGGTGATGTCCATCACAGCCGTGAGGAAGAACCAGCCCATCTGGCCCACTGTGGTGGCCTTGACACAGCCCTTAGTGATAGTGAAGTCCATGGTAGGCATACCACCACCCAAGTCAAGTCCCAGGAACACTGTTGCTGTTGTCTGCCAGTGCTTAGGAGTGGAAGCGGGTCCTTCTGTGTCACAAGGATGCAGAAATGCCCAGGACATGGGCAATGGAGAGGTGGATGTGCCGTGGTTTGGGGGAACAGTACAAGGACGAATACCGCCAAGAGACAAGGCTCCCCATCATCAGGAGAGTGATGTCTGAATAGCTCAGTTTGGAATATGTCCAAAACTTTCTCTGAATGAGAATAGATGGTATGAAAGAGCTAGGAGAAATTGAGGCAGAGCACTGCACCCAACAAGATCATTCTCCAAGCCACCTTCTCCTGTGGATGGGGCCATGAAATGAATATTTGGTCTGAGCATGGTGAAGATTTCCAGCATGAAACCAAGCAGATGTCTCTAGACATTGCCAGTTTCTGAATGGAGTGGAGTGCTCTTGGAGTAAGCCTGAGGGAGGGCATGGGTGGTCCATTGTCATGTAGCAGGCATCACTGTACTTCAGCAAGTCAGGGAGCCAGCATTTGGGATGATCTTCCAATGTCCCTCCCAGACCTTGTACACAAACTCCTCCATTTTCTCCATGGGATGCTGGGCTTGCAGGGGAAACATCAGTACCTGTACCATCTCCTCTTTCTCCTGAGACTCTAGATCCATTCCCTCTTCTTTAATTTTGGGTTGGCAATTACCTATTTGCTCTTCTCTTCTACCAGGGAGTCCCAGTTCAACCAGTTCCACCATGTCAGGTTCTTTTTTTGTTATTGCTGTTGTCCTGCCTCAGGTTTATTTGTACAAATAGCACAGGAGGACACCAGCCCCATGCAGATGGCAGCTCAGGGGTCACACCAGTCCTGCTGTCCTCATGCTGGCCGACAGAGGCTTCTATTCCAAAGCATTTGTGGGGATCTCGGCACCTTTGGGAGCCTGAACCAGAGCTGGAGCTAGAACTGTAGCTGGAGCTGAAGCTGAAGCTGCAGCCTGCGCCTTGGTTTAATCCTTGGTCTTGGCCTGTGGCTGGCAGAGCCTTAGACCCTTGGCAATGTGGGCACAAGCATGCTTCCCAAGCTTGGGGTGGGCAATGTAGGCAAGTCAATTGAGATTAAGGCTGACACCTCTTGGGATTTTGGGCTTAATGTCCTTGGGCTTTATGAGGCCTTGATAGCCTCTGCACTCATACTCATGGCCTTGCCATTATTGGCCTATGATATGGTTTGGGTGCTTTGTCCTCTCCAAATCTCATGTTGAAATGTGACCTCCAGTGTTGGAAGCTGGCCCTCTGGGAGGTGTTTGGGTCATGAGGGTGGATCCCTCATGAGTGGCTTGGTGCCCTCCCCACTGTGATGAGTGAGTTATCACTCCATTAAGTTCGTGTGAGAGCTGGTATGTATGTATGTATGTATGTATTTATTTCCAGAAGGAGTCTCGTTCTGTCACCCAGGCTGGAGTGCAGTGGCACGATCTTGGCTCACTGCAAACTCTGCCTCTTGGATTCAAGCAATTCTCCTGCCTCAGCCTCCCAAGCAGCTGGGACTACACCTGGCTACTTTTTTATGTGTTTTTAGTAGAGACAGAGTTTCACCATACTGGCCAGGCTGGTCTCAAACTCCTGACCTCAGGTGATTCACCTGTCTCAGCCTCCCAAAGTGTTGGAATTACAGGCATGAGCCACCACACCCAGCAAAGAGAACTGGTTGTTTAAAGGAGCCTTGCACCTCCTCCTCTTTCCCTTGCTCCCTCTCTTGCCATGTGAGATGCCTGCTCCCCCTTCACCTTCTACCCTTTGTAAAGGCTTCCTGAGGCCTCATCAGAAACTGAGCAGATGCTGGTGCCATGCTTATACAGCTTGCAGAACTGTGAGCCAAAATAAACTTCTTTTCTTGATAAAATACCCAATGTCAAGTGTTCCTTTATAGCAATACAAGACTGACTGACACAGCCTGCATCTTCTTCAGATCCTTCTTGTGCTGCTTGGCAAAGAGCCAAAGGAACTTGGGGTCCACCCTCTAAAGAAATTCATATCTTTGCAACTGGTGTTTCTTGATGGCATTTCTGTGCTACTTTGGGGACTTGTTATGTGCAGTGTGGTTCTTGGACTTGGCCATGTCTGCACCGTAACCCTTGACTCCAAAAGTATCTAGGACTGGAAGAAAAAGAACCATGTCAGTTGCCTTGTGCCACCACAGATCCTTTGTGGGAAGGCATCTGGCTGGTACCTCAATGCTATGTAGTTTTAGCCTGAGGAAGGGTTGGGGCTTCTCAGCCCAAGGGGTCAAAGCTCTCTCTATGATAGTAGACAGGCATGGTGGGCATGCCCTGTTAGGAGCCATAGATACCTGCTGGAAGCAACTTGCAGCTAAGTGGTCCCAGATCTTGGGCACTATCTCTGTGCCAGAAGGAGCATGAAACAAAGTCTCCTTTGCTTTTGAAGGAAAATTTTGCTGGAAACAGAATTCTAGATTGGTGGTATTTTGGTTCAATACTTTAATTATTTCACTCAACTCTCTTCTTGCTTGCATGATTTCTGAAGAGATGTTCCATGTAATTTTTATCTTTTCTCCTTCATAGTAAGATTTTTCCCCTTCTGGTATCTTTCAATATCTTCCTTTTGTCTATGTAGTTTCAATATGATATGCCTAGCATAGAGTCTGTTTTTGTTTTTGTTTTAGTATTTATTCTGCCTGATGTTCTCTGAGCTTCCTGGATCTGTGGTTTGGAGTCTATCATTAATTTTGGAACATATCATTATTGCTTCAAGTATTTCTTCCATCCTTTCTCTTTCTTCTCCTTATTTCCGTGAAACACGTGTTACCTCTTTTGTAATTGTCCCACAGTTCTTGGATATTGATATGGTTTTGCTGTGTCCCCACACAAATCTCATCTTGAATTATAGCTCCCATAATCCCATGAGTCATGGGAGGGACCTGGTGGGAGGTAATTGAATCATGGGAGTGGGTCTTTCCCATGCTGTTCTTGTAATAGTGAATAATTCTCATAAGATCTGATGGTTTTATAAAGGGCAGTTCCCCTGCACATGCTCTCTTGCCTGCCGCCATGTAAGAGGTAACTTTGTTCCTCTTTTGCTGTGCGCCATGATTGTGAGGCCTCCCCAGCCGTGTGGAACTGTGTGAGTCCATTAAACCTCTTTTTCTTTATAAAGTACTCAGTCTCGGGTATTTCTTATAGCAGTGTGTGAACAGACCAATGCAGATATTATGCTTTGATTTTTTATTCTTTTTTCTCTTTGCCTTTCATTTTTGGAACTTTCCATCAACATTTCAAGTTCAATGATTCTTTCCTGGCCATGTCCAATCTATTGATAAGCCCATAAGGCATTCTTCTTTTCTATTACAGTATTTTTTATTTCTAGCACTTCCTTTTGATTGTTTCTTTGAGGTTCCATTCCTCTGTTTATATTAACCACCTGTTTTTCCATGTTGTCCACTTTTTCCATTATAGTCTTTAGCATATTAATCATCATTTTTAAAATTTCTCCTCTGAAAATTTCAATATCTCTGCCATATCTGAGGTTGGTTCAAAGCCTGTTCTGTCTCTTCAAACTATTTTTTCTTGAAAGCTGGACATGATGTACTGGGCAAAAGGAAATGAGGTAAATAGGCCATTAGTGTGAAATTTTATGTTGATCTGGTTAGGGGTTAGACTATGTCTACCATTTGCTGTAGCTGGGGTGTCAAAGGCTAGAATTTTCTCTGGTTTTCTTGTTTTAGTCTTTGCTGTTGTCTTTGAGTTTCCCTAGAGACTTCTGTTTTTTTTTTGTTTTGTTTTGTTTTTTTTTGAGATGGAGTCTCACTCTGTCACCAGGCTGGAGTAGTGGCACAATCTCAGCTCACTGCAACCTCCGCCTCCTGGGTTCAAGCAATTCTCCTGCCTTAGCCTCCTGAGTAGCTGGGACTTCAGGCATGCACCCCCACACCCAGCTAATTTTTGTATTTTTAGTAGAGACGGGGTTTCACCATGTTGGCCAGGATGGTCTCAATTTCTTGACCTCATGAATCGCCCGCCTTGGCCTCCCAAAGTGCTGGGATTACAGGTGTGAACCACCAAGCCCAGCCTCGACTTCTTCTTAAATAAGGCTTGAGAAATGTATTTCTTTCACTTATATTCCCGTGTTATTATACAAGAGCCCTATTGATGAGGTGGTAAGATCCTAGAGGGAATGAAAGTGTTCTATATAGAGCTCATTCTTCTAGTGAGCCTGTGCCCCTTGGCTATGATGTTTACAGGTGCTTCTCAATTTCATTTTATTTGTTTCCTGGTTAGGGGAGACAAGAAGGCTAGAATGGGCTAGAATTGGGTATTTCCCATCCTCCACATTGGCTAGGCTCTAGTAAAATCCCTTAGTTAGGCTCTGGTAAACTAGTTTGTCTTGAGAAAAGACCTTGTTAGAAGAACAGAATTACCTGGATATATTTCCAAATGGTATATTTTTCCTCCCCCTGCCAGAAGCATGTGGGGATTCTTCTCTAATCTTCACTGTGACAACCTGGAAGGGCTCTTGAGGGCAAAACTCACAAAAGTGTGCAGGGCCTCCTAAGACTCTTTTTAACCCTCAGACTTATCCAAACTGAGCTTCCAGCAATTCATCAATTACAGTCCCAAAGCTCTTCTCCTGGGTTTCTGCTCCAGGAAGTAGTATGCATCTATTGCTCTGTGACCTCAGTTCTCTCACAGATGAAAGAAGAATTGTTGATATTCAATTTGTTCAGCTTTTTGTTGTTGTTGTGAGTTCAGAAGTAATGACTCCTAAGCTCCTTGCTTGCTGGATAGAAACCAGAAGTCCTTCACTTTTATTTTTCTCTTGTTTTATTTCAACTGTGCTTGATTCATATTTTAAAGAATTTGGGGGTAGCCTACAAAACTGATTGTGTGCATATTATTTAAGTGGAAATTAAAAATTAAAGCTGTGGAAAGAAGGAAGCAAGCATGCTGTTTATTTGAGCTGTGATGGTTACTGTGCCTGAGCAATATACTGGGCCTGGAATTTCCTGATAGCAAAGTCAAAAGAAGGAAGTAGGATAGGTTACATAGTTATCTTTGTCTTTCTGAGTAAGCATACAAATTCTTGGGTAAAAACAGTATTCTCCTGCTTCTAAATTCTAAAGTATATTTGCCACATGGAATAAATAAGAGGAGCATTGAGTAACAGACATATAACAGACAATGTTGTCATTAACAATCAGCAGAAACATATGTTAATTATTTAGCTCTTTTTCGTAGTGACTTCTAGTAAAAAGTCAACGTTAATGTTTGACTCAGTGAAGGCAATTCTGAGAGGGCTGACATTAACTTGCTCTAGATATATATTGTCAATATAATGTGACACTAGGCTAGAATTTTTACAACTTTAAGGAATGCGTGAATGTCTTGGGAATCTGTCTTTATTAAATATGGCTTTTCTCAGTACCACTTTAGTAGTTGTTGGGTGTTATATGGGGCCCAATAAATGACAATCCTTTTTACCAATCACATTCTGAATTGATTGAAAAATAAACAGGCCAGACACAGTGGCTCATTTCTGTAATGCCACCACTTTAGGAGGCCAAGGCAAGAGGATCCCTTGAATCCAGGAGTTCAAGACCAGACTGCACAATATAATGAGTTGCTATCTCTACAAAAAATAAATTAACGAGATGTTGTCACACACCTGTCATCCCAGCTAGTTAAAAGGCTGAGGTGGAAGGACTGCTTGAGCCCAGAAGATCAAGGCAGTGAGCTGTGATCACACCACTGCCCTCCAACCTGGGTAATAGAGCAAGACTTCATCTCTAAAAAACAAAAACAGAAGAAACGTATCAGTCAGCAGATGAAAGACATAAATACCACTTTCATTTTCAAAAGGCTGATTTTGGAAAATGTGACCTTTAAGTGTGGGCAAGTGAACTCCCCACTACTGAACCTCAGAAACAGAGTGACAAATCCACATAGTGCCAGGCAGCCCGGGACCACGGAAGTCCTCCCACACAGGGTCCAGGAGAAGCAGAGAACAGTTTCACTTCTACCAAGTGAAAGCAGGGGAGTCTCCCTATGTATACCTAGTTTCTCCTTCCAAATTCCCCAGTCAGTTTAGCTCCTTAGAGCAGAGAGAAGCCAGAATGTTATGTTACTGGGATTGTTCCACTAGGAAAGAAATCTGGGAAGGAGGAAAGAAGCATTGGCAAAAGTAGTATCTGGATAGGTAATTCAAGACTCTACACTCTGGCAACAGCTTTACAGAAATGACGGCTGATTCAAGACATATTTATAGTATGAATAACATTTCTGAATGTCCTATCTGCCTTTCTGTTATAAAAGTGGATAGGCTAGAGCAGTAGGTCCCTTAGATGAGAGCTGTCCCATTTTAGCCTGGACAGAGCCACCTACAAAGAAAAACCAAAATCCTCCTCAAGAAGCACAGGCAAGAGCCAGATTGAGGCTCATGCTTCTAAGCCATAGTGGAAAATGAAGTAATTTGGGCCTAGAAAACAATACTTGGTCTGCTCTTAAGGCAGTAGCACAAGGTCAGTGATTTCCGGAGAAATGCCAGATTCTAAGCATAAGCTCTTGGTATGAACGCTCAATTGCATTCGCTGAAAAATGTTCCCCTGAGGTAAAAAACACAGAGACTTCCTGAATCAAGCAAACAGAGAATTTAGGATTCTGAAAAAGAACTCATATTTGGAATAGTTGGAGGTTCTGTGGACAAATACATTTTATTTTAAAGGAAAAGAGAAATCAATATAACACATACATAGGATATACTTTTTGATTTGTTACCAAAATATTAACCAAATTGTATCTTATTAAACAACTCAGTAATTTAATGTGTTAGGTTAGTTAACCACAAACAATCAAGTTTTACTGAGATGGCTATACTACAAACAAGGGTTGGAAACTATGCAGAGTTGAATTTCAGCAAGTTTGTCCAGAGCGGAATTTCTGCCTTTTGCAGTTTTGCTGCAGAGGGTTCCACTTGTGGAAGCTGGCTGTGAGCAGCTGAAAAGTGTGAGTAACTGTTAGTTCTTCCATTCCTCTCAGCAAAGAGATTTAATTAGGCTTAGTTCATACACATAATTCACACATCTTTGATTGTTCTTTCTAAGCCCCTTTCAATATTGCCTTGGCTGCTAATTGCAGCCTGCCTGCAATGAAGAGGAAAGATTTATGCAAACAAAACATTCTGTTTTTTTTTTAACTTTACTTAATAAAGATGCATCTGATAAACATATCCAGTAATTAGAGGAGCCAGTGTATGTATGTCGTGGAAAAAGGAGATTTGGACAATAATAATTTCATAAATTAGCAAGAGTTACTATTATTATATACTTACTGGTCCACAAAGAACTTAATTCATGGTAGCTTTCGCTTGTAATCCCAGAACTTTGGGAGGCTGAGGTGGGAGGATTGCTTGAGACCGGGAGTTCAAAAGCAGCCTTGGCAACACAGCAAGACCCCATCTCTTTTAAAAAAAAAATACAACAATTAGCTGGGTATGGTAGTGCACCACTGTAGTCCCAACTACTCGGGAGGCTGAGGTGGGAGGATTACCTGAGCCAAGAGGTAGAGGCTGCAGTGAGCCACAATGGTGCCACTGCACTCCATCTTGGGCAACAGAGTGAGACCCTGTCTCAAAAAACGAAACAGTACAAAATAACCTGAATTCTTATTTCTTCTTGTTGGGGGTGCCAGAAAACATCATTTCAAATGTCTGCATTTGAGTCAAATTAAACTAGATGCCAAGTTCTTCACTAGCTAAATACAGTATAAAAGAAAGAAGAAAACTGCCGATTTCTGGTGAATTTCCATTATCTGTAGATTCTATTCACTGCTCCCAAACTTACCTACTTAAAGCCAGATTTTATAACATTTGTCTGAGAAAAAAAATCCTTTGCAGCTCTCTACACTCCACATAGTAACTCCTATAAAAGCAAATTTGGTGAAAGAATTCAAAGCCTTCTGTAACTTATTAGCATCTAGTCATATTAACATCTAGTCATATTAACCTATTAGCATCTAGTCATATTAACCTATGACTTCTCTTCAAACCCTGCCCATCTCCCCTTTCTGCTATGGTTTGCTTAATCGACTCTTCATGCAGTGCCACTTAGTGGTTGCAAGCACAGCCTCTGTATGACAGACTTTGTTCCACTGCTTACTGGTTGAGCAATCTTAGATAAGTCTCTTAATCTATCAGTGCCTCAGTGTATTCATCCAAAAAATTGTCCTTTGACTGGGCAGAATGGCTCAGCCTGTAACCCTAGCAGTTTAGGAGGCCAAGGCGGGAGGATCCCTTGAGCCCAGGAATTTGAGACCAGCCTGGGCAACTAGTGACAGCTTGTCTCCTACAAAAATTTTTAAAATTAGCCAGCATAGTGGTGTACACCTGTAGTCCCAGCTACTCGGGAGGCTGACATGGGAGTATTGCTTGAGATCAGGAGGTTGAAACTGCAGTGAGTCAAGATTATGCTGCTGCATTCCAATCTGGGCAACAGAGTGAGACCCTGTCTCAAAAAAAAAAAAAAAATGGGGCTAATGATAATGTTTATCTGATAATGTTGCTATGAAAATTAAGTGAAATAAGGCATAAGGAATGTTTAAAAACAGTGTTTGGCTTATAGTAAGCATAGAATAAAAACTAGCTATGATGAATATGTGATGATGATGATGGTGATGACGATGATGATGGTGGTGATGATGACAGGAATGCCCCTTCCTCCAGATACACGTATTACAATGTTACTCATCTTAAGTCAATTCATATTCTACCTTCTCTAATAAGCCATCTCTCCATTCTCCACACTTGCAGTTTGTATTTCAATGGACTAAAATACACGAAGTGTGGTGGTATATGGGAGAAGATAGGTAGGACCAGCTTCATAAGAAAACTGAGTTTTACTGAAAACTTTGGAATGAAATCACCATTCATGTAGGTTGACAAAGAGAGGAATGGTCCAGCCTGAGTGAAGAGGAGGATGAGGTGATGTGAGATGGGAAAGGGCAATGTATTTATGGGGAAAGGTCATGAGTCTTTGTTTGACTGCACCTGAAGTCACCAAAAGGGAGATATGATTCTGATGCTGGGGAAACAGGATGGAGTTACAGAGATTATTTTTATGAATAGTTGTGTGCCACACAACAATGTTTTCGTCAATGATGGACTGCATGTATGATGCTGGTCCCACAAGATTATAATACCATGTTTTTACTGTACCTTTCCTATGTTTAGGTATATGTTTAGGTACACAGATACCACTGTGTTACAGCTGCCTACAATACTGAGTATAGGAACTTGCTGTGCAAGTGTGTAGCCTAAGAGCAATAGGCTATACTATGTAGCCTAGGTGTGTAGTAGGCTAGACCATCTAGGTTCATTTTAAGCACATTCTGAGTGTTTGCACAATGACAGAATCTCCTGACGACATATTTTTCAGAATGTATCCCCATCGTTAAGCAATAAATGACTGCAGTTGTGAAGTTTTTCTTTTTCTTTTTTTGAGATGAAGTCTTGCTCTGTCGCCCAGGCTGGAGTACAGTAGTGCAGTCTCGGCTCACTGCAACCTCTGACTCCCAAGTTCAAGTGATTCTCCTGCCTCAGCCTCCTAAGTAGCTGGGACTACAGGTGTGTGCCACCACGCCCAGCTAATTTTTGTATATTTAGCAGAGACGGGGTTTCACTATGTTGCCCAGGCTGGTCTCGAACTCCTGACCTCAGGTGATCCACCCGTCTCAGCCTCCCAAAGTGCTGGGATTACAGGTGTGAGTCACTGCACCGGTCTGTAGCTGTGAAGTGCTAATGAACAGACCTTAACAAATCTTTCACTTTCCTCCATGACATAGATTTTGTTTTTATGCATAAATGCTTACATACAACACATTTTAATGAGAATGTCTTCTTTACGTTTATAACATATTGGTATTGTTAACAAGAGACAAATGAAATCCCTGCTTTATAGAAAGCTGGCTGCAAGAAAGCAAAAGAATGCCCAGGTCTCACATCATTAGCAGGGAAGTCAGGGTGTCGTTTTCCAGGTCACTGAGGATCATATCAAACAGCATGGTCCTGGCGTAGACAGCATAGTGCTCCATTTAAGTCTAGTGAGCTGGATAAACCACCTTGTGGGCTGCAGTCATGCAACCAAATTTTTCCCTAAGACTTTCTACAGATAGTAGTACCTCAACTGCATGTTCTTCATTCATTACAATAGAATTCCTATCCTACTCCAACACTTTTTCAACCCTGAAAGAGGTAAAATCTATTATAGCCAGAATGGTTTAGTCCCGCTCAAGTCAATGAGGACCTTTATCTACAGGCTAAAGAAACACCACTGAATTCACCAGTCAATCCCAGTGAAGCTGCCATATTGAGTCGATTTATCCACCTGCTGCCAAGATAGAGGATGAATCTTCTACAAGAAAACCTACACAGTATTTGGACACTCTGAGCATGCACATGCCTCCTCCTAATCTTGCTGTGTTCACTAGGCTTTTCCTCTTGGTCTTCTTATTTGTACAAGGACTTGTGCCTTCCCTGAACTTCAAGTCAGTTGTTCAAGGCTCTGATACTCAGCCTACCCCTTGCCAGACACTCTTCCTCAAAGATTATGTCCCACAGGAGATGGCTAAGGTTTTTCTTCTTAACCACATATATACCACTAGCAACCATGACACTGCCATGAATCTTTTTAAAAATGTATTTATTTATTTATTTTAAGTTCAGGGAGTACATGTATAGGTTTGTTACATGGATATATTGTGTGATGCTGAGGTTTGAGTTTCTATTGAACTTGTCACCCAAATAGTGAACATAGTACCCAATAGGTAGTTTTTCAACCCTTTCTCTCCTCCCTCCCTCTGTCCCTTTTTTGGTGCCCCCAGTACTTATTGTTCTCATCTTTATGTCTGTGTGTACACAGTGTTTAGCTTTCACTTGTAAGTGAGAACATACAGTATTTGGTTTTCTTTCCTGCATTAATTTGCTTAGGATAATGGCCTCCAGCTCCATACACATTACTGCAAAGAACATTATTTCATTCTTTTTTATGGCTAAGTAGTATTCCATGGCATGTATGTACTACATTTTCTTTATCCAGTCTATCATTAATGGGCATCTAGATTGATGCCATGTCTTTGCTATTGTGAAAGGTGCTGCAACAAACATATGAATGCAGGTGTCTTTTTGGCAGAATTATTTATTTTTGGCTATATACCCAGTAATTGAATTGCTGGGTATCAATGGTAGTTCTATTTTTAGTTCTTTGAGAAATCTCCAAACTGTTTTCTACAATGGCTGAAGTAATTTACATTCCCACCAACAGTCTATAAAGCCTTCCTTTTTCTCTACAACCTTACCAACATCTGTTATTTTTTGATCTTTTAATAATAGCTATTTTGACTGCTGTGCAATGGTATTTCATTGTGGTTTTGATTTGCATTTCTCTGATGATTAGTAAGGTTGAACAATTTTTCATATGCTTTTTGGCCGCATGTATGTTTCTTTTGAAAAATGTTTGTTCATGTCCTTTGCCCACTTTATAATGGGGTTGGTTTTTTCTTGTTGATTTAATTTCCTTACAGATTATGCAGAGTAATCCTTTGTCAGATGAATAGTCTGCAAATATTTACTCCCATTCTGTAGGTTGTCTGTTTACTCTGTTGATAGTTTCTTTTGCTGTGCAGAAGCTCTTCAGTGTAATTAGTTCCCAATTGCCAATTTTTGTTTTTGTCGTGTTTGTTTTTGAGGACTTGGTCATGAATCCTTTGTCCAGGCCAGTGTCCAGAAGAGCATTTCCTAGGTTTTCTTCCAAGATTTTTATAGTTTCATGTCTTACACTTAAGTCCTTAATCCATCTTGAGTTACTTTTTCTATATGGTGAGAGACAGGGGTCCAGTTTCATTCTGCAAATGGTGAACTGATTTTCCCAGCACCATTTATGGACTAGCATGGCCATGGTTCTGTTGTCATCCTCTACCAGCTGAACTGGACCATCTTTGATGCCAGTACAAGCCCAGATAAATCCTGGGGTTGTTACACATACTGAACCTTGACCTGGGATAGTTTCCCTGTAACATCTCTGCCCATTGCAAACGAGTCTGCTGCTGAGAGCCCAGCACGCTTGAAGCTTGTGCCTGCCCAAGACTCTTGAGCTAAATTTACCCTCTGGTCTACCTGACCCTGAGCTCTGAGTCTCCTCTTTAAAAAAAATGTGGGAAAAAAAGAGATGTATCGTATAGGCTGGTTGAATATTTAGCAGAAGTCTGCATTATATTCAACACTTTCTCTTGTTTTACTTTAACTTCTTGTTAGTAAGGATATATGGTAACTAAACTATTTTGGATACAACAGTAGATTTTTAAAACCTTCTGTTTCCTACATCACAAGTATCTTTAATTTTTCCACAACTATTACTGAAAACTCTTTCTGGTGGTTTTAAATTCTTTGTTGTTGGTGGTGGTGTTATTGACAAGTGTGTCCCTTCAACTGTTGCATCATACAACCAGACTTACTAGACAGATTCAAGTTCTAGGAGTTGAACCCTCAGGTGGCTCAGTCAAGACTGTAGGTACCAAGACAAGATCTGATATATGTAAGGAATGCTTACCCCTGCTGAAGCACTGAAAATAGACACAGCAACTTTTTGCTTGAGGGGTTACTGATTCCAATGCCTATGAGTTAGCTAGGGACTTTATTATATTTTCTTAATTTGCTTATTATATTTTCTTAATTAACTTATTTGCTTAATAAATATTGCCATTGTCATTGCTAATCCTTGTCATCATCATCATCATTTCAATTGGGCTTCTTCAGGTGTAAGCCTGTAACTTTTGTGCATATTGAATTTCAGGAATACATTCCCAGTGAATAAAGTTCTGTAGATGAGTGGCAATTGAATAACCCTGTAACAGTGAATGAGTTTCAATTTTTATGTACAATTTTGGTTTAGAGGATACATGAATGATGTAACATGATAGAAGGTGTCAATTCAACACATTAGAGGTGCACTGTGTGAAAGCCTACTAGGATTTGGAAATTGGACAGGATGCTGTGCTCCCCAGCCTACCCTCTTACTGCAGACCTGGGAAGAGAATTCAGCCATCACACAAAGGCGAGAAACAGTGGATGCACTTTCGCACCTTGTCCAAGTTTAACTAGGACTTGCCTTGCTTGAAAAGGAATAAAGAGAAACAAAGTCAGGAATCACATCAGCAAGATGGCAGTTTTCTGTCATCATCTCTCCACAATGCATGGATTTTGACAACCACCCATGGGCAAGAGTACCTTTCTGAGAGTCCTAAAGTCCAGCGGAGAAGTTCCAGCGTACTGTTGGGAAAAAAAAATCCTGGAATAGACACATCGAAGAGGGTAAGAACAGTTTCACTTTAATTGAGTCAGCCCTCCCACAAGGTGGCACAGCTCAGTGCCAAGAAAGACCACCCCCTGGGCCCACCATTCTTTCCACAAGGGAAAGTGAGAGCATAATGAGTGCTGGGCTACCCTAGCTATACCTGGGCCCTGCCAAGAGGCCCACCTCTTCCTTGTCCACCCAGAATACAAAAGGAATCAGTACAGCTGAGTGGCTGGGAGAGGCTGCAATCAGGTAAGAGAAGAAAGGACTTACAGCAATGAGGGCTTGAAACTTGACAAAGGGCCTTAAATTATACTAACTACTTCTGGGACTCCATCGGGGTCCTCTTGAGATGCCTCTCCTTCCAAACTGGCCCACAAGTGCCCCCAATGCTCTGAGTGAATCACCTTTCTCTCCTGACCATGGTCAGTTCTCCATGTGTGCCCCCAAGACAGCAGATGTGAGCCTTTGCAGACAGCTAGACTCTGCGGGATTGGGAGAAGAAACACAAAACTGAAAAGAAAATTATAGATCAACATCCATGGTGAACATAGGGACAAAAATTCTCAACAAAATAACAGAAAACCAAATTCAACAGCACATTAAAATGATTGTGTACACCATGATCAAGTGGGATTTATCCCTGGGATGCAAGGATGGTTTGATATATGTAAACCAATAAATGTGATACACAGCATTAACAGAATAAAGGATAAAAACCAAATGGTCACCTCAGCAGATGAAGTAAAAGCATTTGACAAAACTCAACATCCTTTCATGATAAAAATTCTCACCAAATTAATAAAGGCCATATGTGACAAGCTCACATCTTATTCAACAGTGAGAAGCTGAAGCTTTTTCTCTAAGATCAGAAACAAGACAAAAATGCCCATTCTCACCACTTCTAGTCATCATAATACTGAAAGTCCTAGCCAGAGCCACAAAAAGAAATTAGGCCACAAAAAGAAATAAAAGGCATCCAGATCAGAAAGGAAGATGTAAAATGGTCTGTTTGCAGATGATGTGATCTTATGTATAGCAAACCCTAAAAACTCTACCAAAAAACTCCTGGAAATAATAAACAAATTTGATAAAGTTGCAGGATATAAAATCAACATACAAAAACCAGTTGCATTTCTACACACTCTTAACTATCTAAAAAAGTAATTAAGAAACAATCTCATTTACAATAGCACCAAAATCTCATATACAATCTCATTTAACTATCTAAAAAAGAAATTAAGAAACAATCTCATTTACAATAGCACCAAAAAATTACATAGGAGTAAATCTACTTATATATTTATATATTTACTTATTCATTTATATATTTATTTATTTAGAGACAGTGTCTTGCTTTGTCACTTAGGCTGTAGTAAAGTGGCACTGCAGCCTCAAACTCCTGGACTCAAGTGATCCTCCCACTCCAGCCTCCCAAGTAGCTGAGACTACAGGTGTATGCCACCACACCCAGCTAATTTTTAAAATTTTTTTTGTAGAGACAGGGTCTCACTCTGTTGCCCAGGCTCTGGTCTTGAACTCCTGGTCTCAAGCAATCCTCCCACCTTGGCCTCCCAAAGTGCTCCCAAAGTGCTTGAATTACAGATATGAGCCACATAGCCAGACATGTATTTAACCAAGGAGGCGAAAGATCTGTATACTGAAACTGTAAGACTCTGATGAAAGAAATTGAATGAGGTAAAAATAAATGGAAAGATGTCCCATAATCAAAGCAGTATGGTGCTGGCATAAAAGCAGACACATAGACCAATGGAACAGAATACAGAGCCCAGAAAGAAACCCATACATATATTGTCACGTAATTTTCAAGAGAGGCACCAAGAAAACACAATGGAAAAAGGGTAGTCTCTTCAATAAATGGTGTTGGGAAAACTAAATCTGAATATCCACATGCAGAAGAATAAAATTATACCCTTATCTCATACCATATTAAAAAATCAACTCAAAATATATTAAAGACTTAAATGTAAAGCCTGACACTGTAAAACTAATAGAAGAAAACCTAGGGGAAAAGTTTCTTGACAGTGGTGTAAGCAAAGAGTTTTTTGCATATAAACTCAAAAGTATAGGCAAAAATAGACAAATTGGATTCCATCAAGCTGAAAACTTTCTGCACGGCAAAGAAAACAGCACAGTAAAGAGACAACTTATAGAGCAGGAGAAAATATTTGCAAAGTATGTATTTGATAAGAGGGGGTTAATATCCAAAATACATAAGGAACACACACAACTCAATAGGACAAAACCAAATAATCTTTTATTTAAAAGGTCTGCATTTTAAAATAAGCAAAGGACCTGAATAGATATTTTTCCGAGGAAGATATATAAGTGGCCAGCAGATTTATAAAAAGGTACTCAACATCACTAATCATCAGGGAAATGCTAATCAAAAGCACAGTGAGAGATGATTGCACACCTGTTAGAATGGCTGTTATAAGAAAGCCAAAAGATAACAAGTGTTGCTGAGGATGTACAGAAAAGGGAACCCTTGTGTACCATTGGTGGGAATGTAAATTGGTACAGTCCTTGTGGAAAACAGTATAGAGGCTCTTCAAAAAATTAATAATAGAACTACCATATGATCCAGCATTCCCACTTCTTGGCATATATCCAAAGGAAATGAAATCACTCCGTATTCACAGTAGCCAAGATATGATCAACCTAAGTGTCCATGAATGGACGAATGTATAAAGAAAATGTGGTGTATGTGTGTGCGTGTGCACATGCAATGCACTATTCCACCTTTTTTTAAAAAAGGAAATCCTGCCATTTGCAACAATATAAATGAAACTGGAAGACATTATGCTAAACAAAGTAGATCAGACACAAAAATATAAATACTATATGGTTTCACTTATATGTGGGATTTTTAAAAGTTGAGCTTGTAGAAACAGAGAGTAAGGTTAGGTGCAGTGGCCCACACCTGTAATCCTACCACTTTGAGAGGCCAAGATGGGAGGCTAGCCTGGGCGTCATAGACTAGCCTTGGGCACCATAATGACAGCGTGTCTTTACAGAAAATAAAAATATTAGCTAGGCATGGTGGTATGCATCTGTAGTTTCAGCTACTCTGGAGGCTGAGGCAGGAGGATCCCTTGAGCTCAGGAGGTTGAGAGGTCGAGGCTGCAGTGAGCCATGATTGTACCACTACACTCCAACCTGGGTGATTTTTAGAAAGAGATCCAGTCTAGAAAAAAAAGAAAGATAATCAAGAGGAAAACATAACAATATAAAACAAAGGGAGCCAGAATAAATCATCTAAGTTCTTGTGTATGTTTGCATCTAGTTTTAGACTGTGTATTAATCTGTCATTGTTCTATCTATCCTGGTACTACTGCCAAAATCTTTATTATAACTTTTTAATATATTAATATCTGACAGGGCAAGGCTGATTTCATTATCCTTCAATATGCATTGATAATTGTAAAAATCTCTCCGCAAAATACGGTAAAAGGAAAATTCCTTCCTCTTATAAAGTATGTCTAACAAAAACCTGCGGCAAACATATTTAATGGTGAAAAGTTTAAAGCATGCTCTTTAAGTTAGGAACAAGACAAGAAAGCCAGCTATCATTGCTTCTATTCAATATTGTTAGAGAAGTTCTACCCAGTAAGGTAAAAATAGAAATAAAAGATATAAAGATTTGAAAAGAAGAAACAAAACTGGCATTATTGTCGGATGATATGCCCATGACAGGCATTCAGAGGGAATCTACAGAAAAACTATTAGAACTAAGATATGTGCTCACCAACCTTCCTGGATACAAGATCAATATATAGTAACCAATTTGCTTCCTGTACACTTAGAGCCAGGGACCCGATCCAGAAGGACTCGCAAGGCTTGGTTGGGGGAAGATGACGGGAGGGAAGTCTTTACAGGCTTTTGTTTGTTTGTCTTGTTTTGTTTTGTTTTTGAGACGGAATCTCGCTCTGTCACCCAGGCTGGAGTGCAGTGGTGCAATGTCAGCTCACTGCAAGCTCCACCTCCCAGGTTCACACCATTCTCCTGCCTCAGCCTCCCAAGTAGCTGGGACTACAAGTGGCTGCCACCGTGGCTGGCTAATTTTTTGTATTTTTAGTAGAGACGGGGTTTCATCATGTTAGCCAGGATGGTCTCGATCTCCTGAACTCGTGATCCGCCTGCCTCAGCCTCCCAAAGTGCTGGGATTACAGGTGTGAGCCCCCATGCCCGGCCCGTTACAGGTTTCTGAAGAAGACAGTGTTGTGAACACAATTTTGTAGTTAACAGGTTCCTTTTGGCTGCTATGAGGAGAAGGAACTAGGAGGGATGGGAGGGGAGGCAGGGAGTCCCGGGGAGCTGGCTGCTGATAGAGGCCAGGTGAGATGTGGTAGTCACTAGGTGTTCATGGTAGACATAGAGATGGTAAGAAGTTTATGTATTATACAAACATTGAACCATGACTCATACAAATAATTCATTTAAATTGGCATAAGTGCTAAAAATGAAAAAAAGAAAAAAGTTTTAAAGTACTAAAATTGAACATATCAGGGAAAAATAGTTGCCACCAGATGGCAAAGAATGAATAGCTTACTATATAAAGAACTCGGTCCATCTAATAGGAAAACACAAAATCTGTAATAACCTGTCCACTCTGCTTGCCTTGGTGAGCTAGTTGGTGCTCATTTACAAACTTCAAAGTAGATTCTGTACAAGTATGTTGATTTTTAAAAACCCAGTGACATCCAGAGAGAAAAGAGAAACTTTCCAAAATTGATTGAATTCATTTGCTGGAACAGAAAGGGTCGCACTTTTAAGAGACATCTGCACCCCCATGTTTATCACAGAACTATTCACAGTAGCCAAGATAAGGAATCAACCCAAGGGTCCATCAACAGATGAATGGAGAAAGAAAATATGGTACCTATACACAATGAAATACTATTCAGCCCTAACAAGGAATGAAATCCTGTCATCTGTGGCAACACAGATGGAACTGGAGGACATTATGTTACATGATATAAGCCAGGAACAGGAAGTTAAACACCACACGTTCTCACTCATATGCAGAAGTTAAAAAAGTGGATTTCATAGACGTAAAAGGTACTAGAAGCTGGGAAGTTTAGGGAGAGGGAGGAGATAGGAAGAGATCCTTTTACACAAGAGAGATCCTTTTAAAAAAAAGATTCTTTTTGTTAAAGGATACAAAATTACAGCTAGATAGGAGGAATTCTAGTGTTCTATGCTTAACAATATGTTATACAGTTTCAAATAGCTAGAAGGAGGATATTGAATGTTCCCAATACAAATAAATGATAGCTGGTGATGGGGTCCAGAGTTGATTCCTTCTAGTGGGTTCGTGGTCTTGCTGACGTTAAGAATGAAGCTGCAGACCTTCACAGTGAGTGTTATAGCTCTTAAAGGTGGCATGGACCCAAAGAGTGAGCAGCAGCAAGATTTATCATAAAGAGCAAAAGAACAAAGCTTCCACAGCATGGAAGGGGACCTGAGCCGGTTGCCACTGCTGGCTGGGGTGGTCAGCTTTTATTCCCTTATTTGTCACCTCCTGTGTTCTGTTTCTGTCCTATCAGGATGCCCCTTTCTCGGTCCTCCCCATGATTGGTTACTTTTAGAATCCTGCTGATTGGTCCATTTTACAGAGCGCTGATTGGTCCATTATACAGAGTGCTGATTGGTCCATTTTACAAACTTCCTGCTAGCCACAAAGCTCTGATTGGTGCATTTTTACAGAGTGCTGATTGGTGCATTTTACAAACCTCTTGCTAGCTACAGAGCACTGATTGGTGCATTTTACAATCCCCTTATAGGACAGAAAAGTTCTCCAGGTCCCCACTTGACCCAGTCCAGCTGGCTTCACCTCTCAATCCCCCCTCTAAACAGGACACCCCAACTGCTATTGGGAATTGGGCAGCAACTGCTCTAGTTACTTCCTGCTGGATAGGGGTGAAGAAGGGGCCCTGCAGTTGTAGTGTCCTCCAGAGGGGAACTCTATAGGCCAAAGGGCCAGTGGGTCGGTCCAGGGGTCCTCGGTAGAAGTTATGAGTTGAGCTCATTTGGGGTTCCATTTGTAAGACCATCTGTAGCTTGATGGTATCGATCCTGGAGGAAACAAATTTGACAAGGAGATTAAAAACACAGGGCCCAAAGGCGAGTAATAGCAAGATGGCTGTCACAGGACCTAGAAAGGGGAGAAGCCATGTCGCCTTACTCCAGAGGTTGGTATAAGAGTTTGAAAGGCATTGTCTGATTTCAGAAGCCTTTTCCTGTAAATGCCAGGTGGCATCTCGTACTATCCTTCACTGGTTAGTGTAAGAGCAACAGTCTTTCCCTAAGAAGGTGCAAAGTCCTCCTTTCTCACCAGAGAGGAGGTCTAGGCCTCGACGGTTTTGGAGAGTCACTGCTGCCAAAGTGTCTATCTGGGATTGTAGAGTAAGGATAGATTTTGTTATTTCTCACAAACTGTTTGAGAAATCCTTTGAGAGTGTGTGGTACTAGGATAGTGAAGTGGACAAATCTCTATTCTGGTTCCTGCAGCAGTAGCCATTCCTAACCCTATAAGTAGGGATATTAGTTGTATGGCCCTGCGCTGACAGACTTGGGCTTTGAGGAGCACTGATAGGGTCTGATTTCCACAAGATTAGAAGTTAGGATAGTACATGTTACACAGTTAACTTTTAGCAAACTTTACTTTTGTTGAAAATCTTGTAAGTTTGGGTTTCAATTATTCTTTGCTATTAGTATGACCTCGTTCAGTCCGTATTAACTTAGACTTGGTATAGATGGCTCCTTCCTAATTCTGTAAGTACTTTAAGGTTTGCCTGAGCAAACAGCTGCACATTTGAGCAGACCAACTATTAGGCAATTTTCCTAACTCCGCTTCTACAAGAGTTTCCTTATCACTAACTGAATACCCATTGTGTCTTTTCCTTTAATCGCCTAGGAGGAACCATCTATTGTCCTGTCCTGAGGGGAGTTCCTCCTAGATCTGGTCAGACCTTTCTATGGTAATTAATTAAGATTTACATCCCCTGTTAGGAAACTTGCTGGGTTAAATCATCTTTTTCTAACAGAATAGCCCCATACTTTAAGAATTTTGAGTTAGAAGCTACCTTTTTTTTTTTTGGACTTAGGATAGTTTTAACCTGGTGAGGTGTGCTCACAATGATGTTACCTCTAAAAGTTATTTTCCTACTTTCTTCTGTTAGCAAAGCAGTTGTTGCTACAGATTGAATGCATTTGGGCCATCTGTGGGTTACTGGCTTAAGGATTTTTGATAGAAACACTATCTGGGTTATCAGTGGGCCTCAGTGCTTTCAGGCTACGCCCTTGTTTACACTGACAGCAAGGTAGTATTGGAGTGTTACAGGGTTACCTAGAAGACCTTCAATTATCAATTATAGGTTTTAAATTTACCCTGGCTTTTAAAGGAATAGGGTACACTGTTTTTTTTCTTTACTCCTTCTCTCTCTCTCTTTCTCTTTGACTCCCTCTTTGTCTCTCTGTCTCTTCCTCTCTTTCTCTCTCTCCTCTTTGTCGCTCTGTCTCTTCCTCTCTCTCTTTGATGGCTTCAGCAGTGTAAGACTTCCACCTCCTTGCGTTTTTGCATTGCGTGAAATAACTTCATGATTTCCTTGTGGTATTTCATGGGGGTTCCCCCAGAGGCTAGGAACTCCCTTTCTTTCCATATTGCAGCATGGGAATGTAGGATTAGATAAACATACTTGCTATCTGTATACATATTTATTCTTTTTCCCTTTCCCAGTTCTAAGGCTCAGGTAAGTGCCACTAGTTCTGCTAACTGGGCACTGGTCCCTGGGGGAAGAGGCTTACTTTCAAGTACTGTTGCATCACTAACTATGGCATAACCTGCCCTTCATATCCCATTCTCCACAAATGAACTTCCATCAGTATATAGGTTAAGGACAGGATTAGCTAAGGGGACTTCTAAGATATCCTCTCGGTGGCTTAAGTCTGGGCAACAATTTGTTGGCAGTCATGTTCGATTGGTTCTCTATCCTCTGGGAGAAAAGTGGTAGGGTTGAGGGTGGCACGTGTGCGTATTTGAAGCACCAGTCCCTCAAGGAGTAGCGCCTGATATCTGAGCAGGTGGTTGTCTGATAGCCATAAACTTCCTTTGGCACCTAGTATGCCATTTACATCATGAGTAGTTCAGACAGTGAGATCCTTCCTTGTATTATTTTGATAGCTTCTGACACTAAGGTGGCCACTGCTGCAACTACCTATGAACAGTGAGTCCAGCCTTTTGCTACTACATTGATTTCCTTACTTAGGTGTGCCACTGGTTGTGGGGTTGTCCCACAAGTCTGAGTAAGGACTCCAAAGCTATTTCCATTCTCTCTGTGACGTATAAAGAGAAGTTTTGTCCTGTGGGAAGGCTTAAGGCTGGAGCTTGTACTAGGGCCTGCTTTAAGGTTTTGAAGGCTGTTACTGCCTCTGGTTCCCATTCTACTAGATGAGTATTTGCCCTCTGGGTCTCCTTGACTCTCTAATCAAGGAGTATAGAGGGTCCCGGCCATCTCGCTGTATCCAGGGATCCACAGTTGCCAAAAGCCAGTGATTCCAAGGAATCCCCGCAAGTGTTTTAATGTCTTCGGGTGAGGATAAGCCAGCATAGGCTGTATTCGTTTCTTGCTGAGGGCCCTCGTTCCCTCTGGCTAAGATTATGCCTAGATATTTGACTTGTTGTAGGCAGAGCTGGGCCTTCAATTTAGATGCCTTGTACCCTTAGTTAGCTAGGAAGTTCAAGAGATCTAGAGTAGCCTGCTGGCATGAGGCTTCTGAACTGGTAGCCAAAAGTAAATCATCCACATACTGAAGGACCAGAGTGAATGGACTTAAGAAGTGGCCTAGATCTTGGGCCACCAAACCATGATGGCTATTTTAAACCCTTGGGGAAAGACCGTCCACATCAGTTGGGACGTGTGGTCTGTGGGATCCTCAAAGGCAAAGAGGAATTGGGAGTCAGAGTGCAGGGGAATGCAGAAGAAGGCATCCTTGAGGTCCAGAAGAGTGAACCATTCTGCTTCCTCTGCTGTTTGAGAGAGCAGGGTGTAGGGATTAGGTACAGCTGGATATAGAGGAATTACTGCCTCATTGATGAGTCTAAGATCTTGCACTAGTCTCCACTGACCATTCGGTTTTTGTACTCCTAGAATTGGGATGTTGCAGGGACCGCTGCATTTTCTTACTAAGCCTTGAGCTTTTAAATGTCTAACAATGTCCTGTAATCCTTTATGAGCTTCAGGCCTTAAGGGATATTGCCTTTGATGAGGAGAAGTGGTGGGGTCTTTTAGCCTGATTTGGACTGGGCGGGCATTTTTGCCCTTCCATATTGTCCCTGCAATGCCCAGACTTCAGGGTTGTTTCCCTCCTCAAGTAGGGGACAAGAGATGGGTAATTTGTTCTCCATATTCATGTAGCTAATAGCTCCAGCTTTGGCAAATATGTCCCTCCCTAATCAGGGTGTGGGACTTTCAGGCATAACAAGAAAGGCATGTGAAAAGAGCAAAGTCTCCCAATTACAACTGAGGAGGTGGGAGAAATACCTGGTTACAGGCTGTTCCAGGATTCCTCAGATGGTAACGGACCTTGAGGACAGTCATCCAGGACAGGAGATTAACACTGAGAAGGCCGTGCCAGTGTCCAGGAGGAAGTCAGTTTCCTGGCCCTCAATGGTTAAACATACTCGAGGCTCAGTAAGGGTGATGACATGAGCTGGTACTTGCCCTGGGCACCCTCAGTCCTGTTGTTGGATCATCTGGTTGGGGGCTTCTGGCCCAGAGAACGTTTGTCCTCTGGGGCAGTGTGCCTTCCAGTGATTGCCTCGGCATAGTGGACATGGGTGAGGGGGTGGCTTGTTTCTTATTGGACAATCTTTTTAAAGGTGTCCTTGCAAACCACACTGATAACCAGCCCCACTGGGTTATTGACCTGCTCCATTTTCTGTCCTCTCTGAACCACCAAGGTTTGTTTGTCTGAAGGCCATGACTAAGGATGCAGCCTTAAGCCTTTCTCTGATCTCGCTTTTCCTTTTTGGCCTGTTCCTCTTGGTCCCTATTATAGAACACCAAGATTGCCAAGTTTAATAATGCCTCCAGATTTTGTTCAGGGCCCAGGGCTCGCTTTTGGAACTTTCTCCTGATATCTGCAGCTGATTGGGTAATAAACTTACCTTTTAGGATTAATTGACCCTCGAGTGAGTCGGGTGATGGGAGTATATTTTCTTAAGGCCTCCGTAACTGCTTGAGGAAGGTGGTAGGATTTTCTTCCTTTCCCTGAGTTATGGTGGACATCGTTTAATAACTCATGGAATTTTTCCTAATTCTCCTTAGTCCTTCTAGAACACAGGTTAGCAGATGTTTATGACTCCAGTCCCCATGATCTGAGTTGAGGTCCCAGTGGGGATCCATACTGGGGACGGCTTGCTTACCAGTAGGGAATTTGTCCCTTTCTTTGGCTGTCATTCTGTCATTTACTTGACTAAGATAGCAGGTATCTCCAAATTCTTGGGCTGCAGCCAAAGCTGCATTCTTTTCATTAAAGGCCAGGGTTTGATCTAACAATAGGGTTTGATCTAACATCTCTCCAAGTAAGGTTGAAGGTTTGCCCTAGACCCTGTAGGACGTCTGTGTACCTATGAGGATCATCTGAAAACTTCCCCTGGGGAAGCCACCCCCTGACCCATGTCTACCTTGATCTGTGTTAAATCAGAGAGGGAGAAGGGGACATGTACCTGGGTTGGGCCAAATTCCCCTCCCCCTACAGCTTGAAGGGGACATAACTGATAGCCCAGGGGTTTTTGTGGTCCCTTAGAGATTTCTTTGCTTGTTTCCTTCTGAGTGAGGGAGATTAGAGGAGGCTCATCATTAATAGGAAGAGGAGTTGTAGGGAGGCTAGGATATGGGGGTAAGCTGAGAGGTCCTCTTGTGGAATGTAAACTGTGGGCTTTGCATAGTTGTGGATTCTCCTTCAATGAAAAGAAAGCTTGGACATAAGGTATTTCACTCCATTTACCTTTCCCTCTTACAGAAAAGGTCAAGCTGCAGGATAGTATTGTGTTGTATACTTCCCTCAGGTGGCCATTTTTCCTCATCAGAGAGAGAATATTGGGGCTAGTCCAAAGTGCAGAAAAAAATGAGCCACCTCTTTTTCAGGGTTTCCGGGTCAAATTGGTCCCAGTGGCTTAGGATGCATTTCAAGGGTGAGGCTGTTGATGCCTGAGTGTTTCCCATCTGAAAGAAAAAACTGCCTGAAGTTTTGGTTTGTTTGTCTCCCCCCCACCCAAGAACCCGCAACAGTCCCTGGACCCTGCTGATTGGAATAGTTGTGCTCACTGACACAGCAGCAGAAACACTCGTTTTCCTCCTAGACTACAAAGAGGACCAAGGAAGGTCGGATTTAGTGGCCCTTACCGACGCATTCTCGAAAACCTGCACTCTTCCCTTTCCTCTTAGACCACAAAAAGGACTGAGAAAAATGGATTTAGTAGCCCTTGCTGACACATTCTCAAACACCTGTTAGAGTCCTAAATGTTTTCTCCTGTTGGTATTGGCACCTTACCCTTGTCCTATAAAGATGTTATGCCTCAAAATGGAGTGGAGGGCCATACCCTGAGGGAAGGAAGGGATCTCTAGGGTTGGAAGAGTGACGTCTTTTCTCCTCACTTCTCATCACATGAATAGAAAGGATATAATTTCTGAGGCTCCCCATATTCTAGCGTCGGGAATAGCCTTTGTTAGGCCTGCTTGTCTGAGGAGGGATCCTAAAAGGATAGATGGTATTCCAGATAGTCCCCCCACGATGGGGCTTTGGGCAAAAATTATGTCTTTCTGATTGGTAAGCCTGGGTGCCAAAAGAAAGGAACAGAGTCCTGAAATTTTTACTAGAAATCATTCTTATAGGAGAAACTAGAAAAGCACCAGAGACAGGGAGTGGTTTTTAGAAGCGGAACTAGCCTTGGAGAAGAGAGGCAGGAGGAAGTTTGTCTGGCAGGTGTTAGGACCCAGGAGGCAAGGGTCAGGATAGATAGGATAGATGGGCAAGTCTCGCTTGGGCAACATGACTTTGAGAGTTCCACTCATGGCTGCAGGGTCAACCAACTTTTTGTTAGGACCCTGGTGCTGAATGGCTTTCCTCTCTGTTGACCCTCGGCTCAGCCCAGAAGTACAGGAAAAGTGGAAGCTGGTTCTAGGCAAACCAACGCTCACAACTCCGAAGAGTCGGGGGTTGTTAGCCCTTTCCCAGAAAGCCTGACACCCATGTCTTTAGTCCGGCAGCTGCACTAGTGGCTTTTAACTGGCTGGCAGGTGCCTGGTGTTTAGCCCCCGAATTATAAGGAAAAATAGGACAGAATAGCAAGTGAAAGGGGTCCTGGGGTACTCACCGCATGGCGATATCCCAGACAAGCCCCCAAGATGTGTCCAGAGTTGGTTCCTTCTGGTGGGTTTTGGTCTTGCTGACTTCAAGAATGAAGCTGTGGACGTTCGTAGTGAGTGTTATAGCTCTTAAAGGTGGCACAGACCCAAAGAGTGAGCAGCAGCAAGATTTATTATGAAGAGCGAAAGAACCAAGTTTCCACAGCATGGAAGGGGACCCAAGAGGGTTGCCGCTGCTGGCTGGGGTGGCGAGCTTTTATTCTTTTATTTGTCCCCTCCTATGTCCTATTTCTGTCCTATCAGATTGCCCTTTTCTCAATCCTCCCTGTGATTGGTCACTTTTAGAATCCTGCTAATTGGTCCATTTTACAGAGTGCTGATTGGTCCATTTTACAGAGTGCTGATTGGTGCATTTTACAAAGCTCTTGCTAGCTACAGAGCACTGATTGGTGTATTTTACCATCCCCTTGTAAGACAGAAAAGTTCTCCAAGTCCCCACTCGACCCAGGAAGTCCAACTGACTTCACCTCTCAGTGGGTGGGTCACATGTGTAATCCTGGCACTTCAGGAGCCCAAGGTGGGAGGGTCACTTGAGCTCAGGAGTTTGAGACCAGCCTGGGCAACATGGTGAAACCCTGTCTCTATAAAAAAAGTATCCAGGCATGGTGGTGCACACCTGTGGTCCTAGCTACTCAGGAGGCTGAGGTGAGAGAACTGCTTGAGCCCAGGAGATTGAGGCTGCAGTGAGCTGAGATCACATCATTGCATTCTAGCCTGGGTGAAAAAGTTACCCTGTCTCAAGAAAAAAAAAAAAAAAGAAAAGAAAGAAACGGTAAGTGTTTGCAGTGATGGGTATGCTAATTGCCATGATCTCATATACATTGTTTGTACCCCAGCATCACTATGTACTCTGTAAATGTGTGCACTACTATGTGTCAACTAAAAAAAAAGTTTAGTTTTTTAGTATAATAAAGTAAACTGCTAAAAGCTGCCTGAAAAAAAAAAAAAAAAAAAGGCTGGGCGTGGTGACTCACGCCTGTAATCCCAGCATTTTGGGAGGCCGAGGTGGGTGCAGCATTTGAGGTCAGGTGTTCAATACCAGCCTGGCCAACATGGTGAAACCCCGTCTCTACTAAAACTACAAAAATTAGCTGGGCATGGTGATGCACGCCTGTAATCCCAGCTACTCAGGAGACTGAGGCGGGAGAATTGCTTGAGCCTGGGAGGCAGAGGTTGCAGTGAGCCGAGATGACACCATTGCACTGCAGCCTGGGAGAGACAGTGAGACCCTGTCTCAAAGAAAAGAAAAGAACAGGAGAGGAGAGGAGAGGAAAAAAGAAACAAGAACAAAAAAGGTCACACTTCATTTCTGAGAGGCAGAACAATTCCAAACACTTAAGATTTTAAAAACATAAATAGCATATTTAAATTTAATCAAGAGTATATGAATCAACTTTTCCTTCTAGTTTCTATTATTGTAATTTTTAAACATTCCAGATGGAGAGTTTCATATGTAGAAAATCTAGAATACTGAAAGGAAAGGCAAGTCAGTGCTGAAGGGGCCCCACCTGACGGCAGCAGTTTCAGCAGGCAGATTAGATGTCCACACCCAGGGCAGCGGGGCCCCCCCGAGGGGACAGCACTGACCCATAGTCACTGCCCAGCAGAAGGAGGCTGGAGTAGGAGACAAAAAGAGCACGATGGAAGTGAGATCATTAGCTGGACGTGGGTATAAGCTCTCCTAGGAGCTCACAGGGATCTTCTGGAGACTTTCCCAGGGGAGGAAGTTGTTACCTTTATTAATTTCCCATTCAAACAATTATTATTTTGAAAAGCAGAGTAAAACACCACTGAAAATAAAGGTCATATTTAGAGAAACTTGAGTTTGAACATCGGACAAAGCAAGTGCTTGTTCATCTCTACAGAGAACCAAAGGATATAATTCACACTGGTAGCATCTGTGCCTGCCCGGTTACAAAAGACCTCCTTCACACTTAAAAAAATAGGCACGTGACATGTTCCGTGCAGAACCAGTCTATGAGTCTACAGGCAAGTGGAGAACCCTAATGAAACCTTTCTCAGACCCTGCCTCCTCCATTTGCTAGATGTATGAGCACTGCAGCTTCTTAACTCTCTTGGAAATACAAAGTGCTTAGGACACGGCTTCAAAAAAATCTTTATTATAATTAAAATTAGCTATTGAGAAAAGAGGCAATAGCTTGCAGAAAGTTGGCCTAAAAGTAAAAGTGACAAAATACCTAAATATATATTATCTATGTTATTTATAAGTTAGGACATTTAAAACCACTAAAGCTATACTGGTGAGAGAGTCAGGGGAAATGAAATGACAGTTTGAGCGTCAAGAACCTATCTCTTGGCTGGGTATGGTGGGTTATGCCTGTAATCCCAACACTTTGGGAGGCTGAGGTAGGAGGATTGCTTGAGGTCAGGAGTTAGAAGCCAGCCTGGGACAATAGAGCAAGACCCTGTCTCTATTTTAAAAATAAAAATAAACAAGAACCCATCTCTTAAACACCCCACAAATCTGAGCTCACCATTTTGGGAGGTAGGAAGAGTAACTGAACATTGGTGCTTAGTTTTGTGTTGTTTCATTTTAATGATGTTGTTTTTGATTTAGGCTGTTACCAAAAAGAATTGAGGTGATCATCTGCCTTTTTAGGCAGAAGCACAATGCTGGTGAAGAAGAGAATTTGTGGGTGAAGGCAGGGCCTTGAGATCCAACTAGTGTTTATGCCAAGACACTTCCCAGGGATATACCAGCTTTGGAGCCCTGCCCTGTAAATAATGTTCTTTTACTTCCCTGGCCTGTGACCCTGGACAATTTTTGGAAAGTATTGAAATGATACTGGAAAGCTCAAATGATTGCGGGGGATGCTGGAGCTCTAGCTTTGGGGAATGAGCAGGAGCCAGGGATGATAGGAAGCAGCAGGGACCAACCTAAATACTGCAAAGAACCAGGCTGCAGGGTCAATGGGCATCTTAGTGCCCCACGGCCAACACAGCCAGGCCCATGCTGTCCCCTCATGCTGGCCGGGCTGCCTTGGCCTTATGTCCCTCGCACTTGATTCATGCATGGGGAGATTCAGTCAGGTAAGCTTAGGCCACATTCCTACCCCCAGCTGCTTAGGAGGCTGAGAACATGAGGATTGGAAATTTTCAGCAGCATTCCCACTATGGCTCTCACAAGATCGAGAATTCCCTCAACAGAGGAGTTCTGCAAAACCCTAATATGACCCTTAAAAAGTTGCCTTAAGTGTCCCTTAAGGTCCATGTGTAAGATGCAGAATACAATTAATTGCTGCTGCAGCTCAAAATACGGCAAAAGTTGGTATCAAAGTGTGTTCAAACTCCATGGCGCCACTGCACTCCGGCCTGGGTGACAAAGCGAGACCCTGCCTCAAAAATAAATGAATGAATAAATAAAAATTAGAAAATAAAGAAAAGCGCTAACTGATAGTTAGAAATGTGGTACCTTCTCATTTACTCTGGACTAACAAGGCAGTCACTCTGGCCCTCAGGCCGCCAAGTGAAATTTGAAAAGCTTTTCTGCCCCTCCCTTTTGTGAGCATGGACAAATAAGCCCACTTGTTGGCTGCTGACCCAGCATGTGAGGGAGCACGGGTACACAGGCTCTGTGAATCAGCCTCTGAACAAGTTCCACTCTGACCCCAGTGGCTGATCGTGGCAACCTTGAACATGGGATCAAGGGAGAGTGAATGTGGAGGAAACATACTTGAAATGATGCCTGGCGTGTGTGAAGGAGAAACTACGTTGAGAGACCAAACTGAAAAACCAAAGGTGTTTCTTTCCATCTTCACGTTTTGTAAAACAGACATATAAATGCTGACACTATTTGACAGAGACAGAAATTCTCCTTCTCTTCTTTTTTGAGATGGGGTCTTGCTCTGTTGCTCCTGCTGGAGTGTAGCAGTGTGATCATGGTTCACTGCAGCCTTGACCTCTCTGCAGCCTTGACCTTTCAGAATCAACCCATCCTCCTACCTCAGCCTCCAGAGTAACTGGGACTGCAGGCATGAGCCACTGTGCCTGGCTAATTTTTTCTTTCTTTTTTTGTACAAACAGGGTCTCACTATGTTGCCCAAGCTGGTCTCGATCTCTTGGGCTCAGCCATCCTCCTGCCTCAGCCTCCCAAAGTGCTGGGATTATAAGCATGAGCCACCACGCCTGGCAGGCAAATTCTTTCGCAAGGCTGCCTGCTAAGCGTTGTCTCTGAGTAAACCAACCCCTATACAATGCAGAACATGAGCCACTTGAAATAGATCTGGATTGGGGCTACACTGCATCTATGCATATCTTATGAAGATATGAATAGGAGAAGTAAAAGGAAAGGAAGGAAAATGTATGACTCCAGAACACAACAAATCATTTAAGCTGTCCAGCATTTGTTACTGTGGGCAATATTCAGCCGAGAATATTTGTCATAAAGTTTTTTGTTTGTTTGTTTTGTTTGAGGCAGGGTCTCGTTCTCTGGCCCAGGCTGGAGTGCAGTGGTGCAATTATGGCTCACTGCAGCCTCCGCCTCCTAGGCTTAAGACATCCTCCTGCCTCAGCCTCCCAAGTAGCTGAGACTACAGGCATGCACTACTACACCCGGCCAATTCTTTGTAATTTTCTGTAGAGATGGGTTCTCCCTTTGTTGCCAGGCTGGTCCTGAACTCCTGGGTTCAAGCAATGCTTCTGCCTCGGTCTCTCAAAGTGCTGAGATTACAGTTGTGAAGAGTTCCCCTCCCCCCTGCCCCCAGTGAAAGTGTGTATCAGGCAACTTTCTCATGGTTTGTAGACTGCAGCTGGAGCACTCTCTCTTCACTGGGTGGTCAGCCGCCTATCTTAAAGTTTCCCTTGTCACTTCCTTTCTTACAAAATCTAAGTCACAGACAGGCCTCCAGACTTCAAGGTGTCTTCCCTTTGCAGTTGCTGACAGCTGACTCATGCTCGTGTTCACTTAATGTCTGTTCTCCTTGTTTACTAACATGTTGGAGATGTGCCTTACGGATGGCAGATTGTTTTACTGTTGGCTTCCAACATGTCGTGTCAATCAGTGTGCACTTCAAATACACTGAACGGCAGTGGATCTAGGTAGGGAAGGGTTAACTCTTGGGCTGAGAAAGCTTTAAAGCATTTTGGGGGGTCGGGCCAGGGGGCAGATGCTGACCTTCACAAAACCTGTGCTTTCAAAAAGAGGACGTATGTTTTCAGAACCTAGTAGTAGGGAGATAAAACCGGAATAATTCAGTTTAGCTACTGAGGCCTGGGGTTCCTCAACAGATGTGATAACAGAATGTAAATATTGAGATCCAGCTGTCAGCCTATTGGCCTTATGCACTGAGGTTAAGAGAACTTGGCTTCTCTTGCTGAGAGCTGGCTACAGGCAGGCAGGAAATTCAGAAGAGAAGATATATATTTATAGGATTTTTTTTTTCCTTCTAAGTTTGATGCAAAAAAAGACGGAGGAAATGCAGAGCTTCCTCCTCGTTGGGTCTTATGTGCGCCACCCTACCTTTCCCATCTGTCCCCATTCCAAGGGAGTCAGCAGTCAACTCTTTTCGAGCATTTTTCTAATAGGCAAAATTAGACTTCGATGAGGAATGCTTGCTCTGACTTAGCTATGTGGCACAGAACTTGACCTTGGCCTTGAGAGCTGCAGGCTGACCCCGGCCCATCTCCTCATGGCAGCCTGTATTTAAAGCCCTCCCACAGGGTCCCATTGCTTCATGAGGTCTTTTCATTTGATATACGTTCTGACAACAGACATTTTTTTTAAATGTTGGCTAATGGTGAGGGGTATTACTTAATGAAACAGAAGAGAAGGAGGAATGACGGAGGCTGCCTTAGAGAGGTAGGTCAGGGAGCGCCAGGCGAGCAGGTGATATTTTCACTGAGATGGAAAGAAGCAGCCAGCCTTGTGAAGATTTAGGCAGGAAAAATAGCAGAGGGCCCCAAAGCAGGTATTTGAAGAACACTGGAACCAGAGGGAAAGGAGAAGACCTGGGGTCTGAGAGGCATTAGTGGCACTGGGCATTGTGGAGACTTGAAGACTGCAGTGAGGACTGTAGATTTTATTTCCTAAGTGATGATAGAGATTCAAGCAGGGGAGTTATGTAATTTGGGTGTGCAGTTTTTTAAAACCTCCCTGACTGCTATAGAAAGAATGGATTGTGGGGGTGGCAGGGAGGAAGTGGAACAGTGATCACAGTGACAAGACTGTTACAGCAGTCCAGGAAAGAGACGCTGTCAGCCTAGGTTTGGGAGGTATTAGCAGTATGGATGACTCTGGGATGTGTTTTGGAGGTAGAAGTGACAGGCCTTGCTGTTGGACTGAATGTTGGCGGTAAGGGAAAGGGAGGACTAAGGACAGGTTTTTGGCTCAAGTAGCTGCAGAAACAGCAGTGCCATCTCTTAAGGACAGCAAGACTGAAGAAACCGAAGATTCGTAGAGGAGGGGACACAAATCATTCAGATTTGGCCAAGTGAGCTCTGAGATACCCATCAGAAACTGAGGAGGAGGCGTTAAGTAGTCAGTTGTATGTGCTACATCAGCGTATATGCCAGGAACTGCAGGTCAGGTGGGACTAGAATGTAAATTTTAAGAGTAAAATGAAAAAAAAAATGCTAAAAGAAAACGGTTATTATAATCACAGAATATTATAAAAAGGTTTTTATAACTTCAAATCACAAATAAAAAGACTGATGGATTTGACTAATTAAAAAAATTTTAAACTTCTGTGCTATTGAAGTATAAGAGCAGAGATAAAATATTTGCAACTTAGATAACAGAGGTTTATTAAATGGAAAAAGATCTAAAAAGTCAAAAAATTTAAATGTATGCCCATTAGAAAAATAAGCCAGGAAGAATGAATCATAAATTCAAAATAGAATATGGTTGCTAAGTATGTGAAAAGATCTTCAATCTTTTTTTTTCAGCTTTTGATTGGGTTAATCATATTCAATTCAATCATGTTTAATAACTGCTATTTGAGATAGAATTCACATATGATCAAACTCACCTGATATTCATTCTTTCTAGTAATTAAAGAGGTGCAAACTACAATGAGTTTCTTTTATCAGATTGGCAAAGATTAAAATAATTGAAATACCCGAAGTTGGTGAAGGTGTATATAAACAGTACAAGTTGTTTCCTGCTTTTTGGAGTAGGGTTGCCAGAGTTAGCAAATAAAAATACAAGACACGCAGCTAAATTTGAATTTCCGATAAACAACAAATACTTTTCAAAGTATAATTATGTCCCAAGTATTATACTGGACATATTTATACTAAAATTTTAATTGCTATTTATTATTTATTATTTAGCTGGATGTAAAGTGAAAGTTTATCCAGTAACCCTATTTTTGGAGGGCATTTGACTGTCACACTTTTATATGGCGATTTCATTTCCAGAGATTTATGTTAAAGAGTTAAAAAGGAAATAGGCAAATACCTTTTATAAAACTACATATAGAAAGATGTTTATCAGAATATTATATTATTCTCCAGTTGAATATTACTCAATATGATATCCACTATCAATATAATATATGCTATGCTAATTTCCATTAATATGAGATTCACTAAATAACTGTGACACATCCAGTTAATGAAGTACTATGCAGCCATTAATTATGATGAGATTAGTCTGTAACTTGTTGACATGAAAAAAATCCATAATGTTAAATGGGAAGAAAGTATACCATAAAAAGAATATATAATGGGATTCAATTTATAAAAATTATATATAGGTATATAGAGAGAGTTTTTTAAAATGTATACCAAAATATTAAGAATATTTATTTTGGGGCCATGGGACTTAAGATTACTTATACTTAAAAACATTCTGTAATTATTTGACTTTTTATTTTTACAATGACATTAATCATTTTTGCAGCCAAAAAGACATTAGTATTTTGGAAAATAAAGTCCAACTCTTGTCTCTGACAGGATCCCAGCAGAAAACAGATGGCACATGCAAGCTGAGTATTTTAAGGAGACTTTAATGAAGGGACTATTTATAAATGTGTAAGGAGGGTTTAGGAAAATCACAACAGATAATTAAATAATTCAGGTCTAGAAGCAACGAGGCACCATTATTGCCCAAAGACCTGAAGTGGCAGGTGGAGAAATGTTTATTTGAACCTTGAGACAGAAAGAGCCTTGAGAAGCAGAGACTGAGACAGATCTACAGATTGTCACTTGCCTCTTCCCTCCTCCCTGCCTTAGTGATTCCCATTGGCCAAAGTCAACAGGAGCCAAAGGGCCGAGAAGCTCATCGATTCAAGGCAGCCTCCTGGGACACCCAGAGGTCGATCTGTCATTGCTTCATCCATCTAGAATGTGGAAAGCTGGAAAGAGTCACTTCTACCCTAACAATGAAGGAAAAGTCAAATAAACTATTCCTGATACAAAATCACAACTTTCCTTGAGTACAAACAGAAACCCAAGTTTGCAGGAAAACCAAGTAGCTTTAAATTCCAAATTCCTTGAAAATTTGTCAACATGAATTCACCTAATCACAACACTCTTATCTTTTGGAATGTATTTGTTTTTCTTTTGCTTTTCTCACAGAGAGATGCTGATTTCATTTTCAATATATCACTGTGGCTGTAGATAATATGGTCTGAATAGACTATGTAAATAAAAAGAAAAAAAGGCTATTTGGGGAGAAAAGTGAGCTGTACCATTCAAATTTACAATGATATAAAATCAAACATTAAAAAATCAATTGATTCATATAAGACAATGGGAAAGGCAGTGGATCACACACAAGGGCCCTGAACATATTCAGGCATTATTTTGGAACCTGGAAATTTACAGTAGAAGTTCTGACAATTACTCTGGGGGGATCACTGCTTTTAGCATAAGAAACAGTCCTAGCAAAGTGAAGTCAAATATTCCATAAAAACTGAAAAATCAGAAAAAACATCATGGAAATGGCTAACAAAGAGACAGGTGGCTCAAGCATGGTGGCTCACAGCTGTAATCCCAGCACATTGGGAGGCTGAGGTGGGCAGATCACCTGAGGTCAGGAGTTCCAGACAAGCCTGGCCAACGTGGCGAAACCCTATCTCTACTAAGAATACAAAAATTAGCAGGAGTGGTGGCAGGGGTCTGTAATCCCAGCTACTCGGGAGGCTGAGGCAGGAGAATCACTTGAACCCAGGAGGCAGAGGTTGCAGTGAGCTGAGATCATGCCACTGCACTCCAGCCTGGGTGACAAGAGTGAAACTCCATCTCAAAAAAACAAACAAAGGGGTTGCTGGCAAGATGGCTGAATAGGAACAGCTCCAGTCTGAAGCTCCCAGTGAGACTGACACAGAAGGTGGGTGATTTCTGCATTTCCAACTGAGGTACCCGGTTCATCTCATTGGAACTGTTTGGACAGTGGGTGCAGCCCACGGAGGGCAAGCCAAAGCAGGGTGGGGTGTCGCCTCACCTGGGAAGCACAAGGGGTCGGGGGATTTCCCATTCCTAGCCAAGGGAAGCTGTGAGAGACTGTATAGCGAGGAACAGTGTGCACTCCAGCCCAGATATTGCACTTTTCCCATCGTCTTTGCAACCAGCAAACCAGGAGATTCTCTCTGGTGCCTGGCTGGGCAGGTCCCACCCCCATGGAGCCTGGCAAACTAAGATCCACTGGCTTGAAATTCTCGCTGCTAGCACAGCAGTCTGAGGTCGACCTGGGATGCTCAAGCTTGGTGGGGGGAGGGGCATCCATCATTGCTGAGGCTTGCTGGGCGGAGCCCACCGCAGCTCAGCAAGGCCACTGCCACCAGACTGACTCTCTAGGCAGAGCATCTCTGAAAAAAAGGCAGCAGCCCCAGTCAGGGACTTAAAGATAAAACCCCCATCTCCTTGGGACAGAGCACCTGGGGGAAGGGGTGGCTGTGGAGACAGCTTTAGCAGATGTAAGTGTCCCTGCCTTGCATCTCTTAAGAGAACAGCAGATCACCCAGCACTGCGTTCAATATCAGAGAAGGAACAGGCTACATCCTCAAGTGGGTCCCTGGCACCCCTGTATCCTGACTGGGAGACACCACCCAGTAGGGGCCTACAGACAGTTCATACAGGAGAGCTTTGGCTGGCATCTGGCAGGTGCTCCTCTGGGACGAAGCTTCCATAGGAAGGAACACGCAGCAATCTTTGCTGATCTGCAGTGTCTGCTGGTGATACCCAGGCAAACAAGGTCTGGAGTGGACCTCCAACAAACTCCAGCAGACCTGCAGGAGAGGGCCTGACTGTTAGAAGGAAAACTAACAAACAGAAAGGAATAGTAGCAACATCAACAAAAAGACATCCACTCAGAGACCCCATCTGAAGGTCACCAACATCAAAGACTAAAGATAGATAAATCCACAAAGATTGGGAGAAACCAGCACAAAAAGGCTGAAAACTCCAAAAACCAGAATGTGTCTGCTCCTCCAAAGGATCACAACTCCTCACCAGCAAGGGAACAAAACTGGATGGAGAATGAGTTTGACGAATTGAAAGAAATAGGCTTTAGAAGGTGGGTAATAACAAACTCCTCCAAGCTAAAGGAGCATGTTCTAACCCAATGCAAGGTAGCTAAGAACCTTGAAAAAAGGTTAGACGAATTGCTAACTGGAATAACCAGTTTAGAGAAGACTATACATGACCTGATGGAGCTGAAAAACACAGCACAAGAACTTCATGAAGAATACACAAGTATCAATAGCTGAATTGATCAAGTGGAAGAAAGGATATCAGAGATTGAAGATCAACTCAATAAAAAAAAACTGAGAAGGCAAGATTAGAGAAAAAAGAGTGAAAAGAAACCAACAAAGCCTCCAAGAAATATGGGGCTATGTGAAAAGACCAAATCTACATTTGATTGGTGTACTTGAAAGTGAAGAGGAGAATTAAACCAAGTTGGAAAACACTTTTCAGGATATTATCCAGGAGAACTTCCCCAATCTAATAAGGCAGGCCAACATTCAAATTCAGGAAATACAGAGGACACCACAAAGATACTACTTGAGAAGAGCAACCTGAAGACACATAATTGTCAGATTCACCAAGATTGAAATGAAGGAGAAACTGATAGGGGGAGCCATAGAGAAAGGTCGGGTTACCCACAAAGGGAAGCCCATCAGGCTAACAGCAGATCTCTCTGCAGAAACCCTACAAGCCAGAAGAGAGTGGGGGCCAACATTCAACATTCTTAAAGAAAATAATTTTCAACCCAGAATTTCATATCCAGCCAAACTAAGCTTCATAAGGGAAGAAGAAATAAAATGCTTTATAGACAAGCAAATACTGAGAGATTTTGTCACCACCAGGCCTGCCTTACAAGAGCTCCTGAAGGAAGCACTAAACATGAAAAGGAACAACCGGTACCAGCCACTGAAAAAACATACCAAATTGTAAAGACCATCGACGCTATGAAGAACTGCATCAACTCATGGACAAAATAACCAGCTACCATCAGAATGACAGGATCAAATTCACACATAACAATATTAACCATAAATGTAAATGGCCTAAATGCCCCCAATTAAAAGACACAGACTGGAAAATTGGATAGTCAAGACCCATTGGTGTGCTATATTCAGGAGACCCATCTCACGTGCAAAGACACACATATTAGGCTCAAAATAAAGGGCTGGAGGAATATTTACCAAGCAAATGGAAAGCAAAAAGAAGGAGGGTTGCAATCCTAGTCTCTGATAAAAACAGGCTTTAAACCAACAAAGATCAAAAGAGACAAAGAAGAGCATTACATAATGGTAAAGGGAATCAATGCATCAAGCAGGGCTAACTATCCTAAATATACATGCGCCCAATACAGGAGCACACAGATTCATAAAGCGAGTTCTTAGAGACTTACAAAGAGACTTAGATTCCCATACAATAGTGGGAGACTTTAACACTCTACTGTCAACACTAGACAGATCAATGAGACAGAAAATTAACAAGGATATTCAGGACTTGAACTCAGCTATGGACCAAGCGGACCTAGTAGACATCCACAGAACTCTCCACCCCAAATCAACAGAATATACATTCTTCTCAGCCTCACATCGCACTTATTCTAAAATTGACCAAATAATTGGAAGTAAAACACTCCTCAGCAAATGCAAAAGAATGGAAATCATAACAAACAGTCTCTCAGACCACAGTGCAATCAAATTAGAACTCAGGATTAAGAAGCTTACTCAAAACTGCACAACTATGTGGAAACTGAACAACTTGCTCCTGAATGACTACTAGGTAAATAACTAAATGAAGGCAGAAATAAAGATACTCTTTGAAACAAATGAGAACAAAGACACAATGTACCAGAATCTGTGGGACACATTTAAAGCAGTGTGTAGAGGGAAATTTATAGCACTAGATACCCACAAGAGAAAGCAGGAAAGATCTCAAATTGACACCGTACATCACAATTAAAAGAACTAGAGAAGCAATAGCAAACAAATTCAAAACCTAGCAGTAGATAAGAAATAACTAAGATCAGAGCAGAACTGAAGGAGATAGAGACATCAACAACCCTTCAAAAAACAATCAGTGAATCCAGGAGCTGGTTTTTTGAAAAGATCAACAAAATAGATAGACCACTAGCCAGACTAATAAAGAAGAAAAGAGAGAAGAATCAAACAGATGCAATAAAAAGTGATAAAGGTGATACCACCACTGATTCCACAGAAATACAAACTATCACGAGAGAATACTATAAACGCCTCTATGCAAATAAACTAGAAAATCTAGAAGAAATGGATAAATTCCTGGACACATACACCCTCCCAAGACTAAACTAGGAAGAAGTCGAATCCCTGAATAGACCAATAACAAGTTCTGAAATTGAGGCAGTAATTAATAGCACACCAACCAAAAAAAGTCCAGGACCAGATCGATTCACAGCCAAATTCTACCAGAGGTACAAAGAGGAGCTGGTACCATGCCTTCTGAAACTATTCCAAACAATAGAAAAAGAGAGAATCTTCCCTAATGCATTTTATAAGGACAGCATCAACCTCATATCAAAGCCTGGCAGAGACAGAACAAAAAAAGAAAATGTTAGGCCAATATCCCTGATGAACATCAATGCGAAAATCTTCAATAAAATACTGGAAAACCGAATCCAGCAGCACATCAAAAAGCTTATCCACCATGATCAAGTTGGCTACATCCTTGGGATACAAGGCTGGTTCAATGTATGCAAATCAGTAAACATAATCCATCACATAAACTGAACCAATGATGAAAATCACATGATTATCTCAATAGATGCAGAAAAGGCCTTCGACAAAATTCAACATCCCTTCATGCTAAAAACTCTCAATACACTAGGTATTGATGGAACATATCTCAAAATAATAAGAGCTATTTATGACAAACCCACAGCCAATATCATAATGAATAGGCAAAGGTGGAAGCATTCCCTTTGGAAACCAGTACAAGACAAGGATGCCCTCTCTCACCAGTCCTTTTCAACATAGTATTGGAAGTTCTGGCCAGGGCAATCAGGCAAGAGAAAGAAATAAAGGGTATTCAATGAGGAAAAGAGGAAGTCAAATTGTCTCTGTTTGCAGATGACATGATTGTATATTTAGAAAACCCCATTGTCTCAGCCCCAGATCTCCTTAAGCTGATAAGCAACTTCAGCAAAGTCTCAGGATACAAAATTAATGTGCAAAAATCACAAGCATTCCTATACACCAATAACAGACAGAGAGCCAAATCATGAGTGAACTCCCATTCACAATTGCTACAAAGAGAATAAAACACCTAGTAATACAACTTACAAGGGATGTAAAGGACCTCTTCAAGGAGAACTACAAACCACTGCTCAAGGAGAAAAAAGAGGACACAAACAAATGGAAGAACATTCCATGTTCATGGATAGGAAGAATCAATATTGTGAAAATGGCCATACTGCCCAAAGTAATTTATAGATTCAATGCTATCCCCGTCAAGGTATTCACAGAATTGACTTTCTTCACAGAACTGGAAAAAGGTACTTTAAATTTTATATGGAACCAAAAAAGAGGCCGCATAGCCAAGCCAATCCTAAACAAAAAGAACAAAGCTGGAGGCATCACGCTACCTGACTTCAGACTATGCCTCAAGGCTACAGTAACCAAAACAGCATGGGACTGGTACCAGAACAGATATATAGACCAGTGGAACAGAACAGAGCCCTCAGAAGCAACACCACACATCTACAACCTGACACAAACCTGACACAAGCAAGCAATGGGGAAGATTCCCTATTTAATAAACAGTATTGAGAAAACTGGCTAGCCATATGCAGAAAGCTGAAACTGAATCCCTTCCTTACACTTTATACAAAAATTAATTCAAGATGGGTTAAAGACTTAAACATAAGACCTAAAACCATAAGAACCCTGGAAGAAAACCTAGGCAATACCATTCAGGACATAGGCATGGGCAAAGACTTCATGTCTAAAACACCAAAAGGAGTGTCAACAAAAGCCAAAATAGACAAATGGGATCTAATTAAACTAAAGAGCCTCTGCACAGCAAAATAAACTATCATCAGAGTAAACAGGCAGTCTACAGAATGGGAGAAAAATTTTGCATCATTTTTGCCTGTCTGACAAAGGGCTAATATCCAGAGTCTACAAAGAAGTTGAACAAATTTACAAGAAAAAAGCATACAACCCCATCAAAAAGTGGGCAGAGGAACAGACACTTCTCAAAAGAAGACATTTATGCAGGCAACAAACATATGAAAAAATGCTCATCATCACTGGTCATTAGAGAAATGCAAATCAAAACCACAATGCGATACCATCTCATGCCAGTTAGAATGGCAGTCATTAAAAAGTTAGGAAACAACAGATGCTGGAGAGGATGTGGAGAAATAGGAAAGCTTTTACATGTTGGTGGGAGTGTAAATTAGTTCAACCATTGTGGAAGACAGTGTGGCAATTCCTCAAGGATCTCGAACTGGAAATACCATTTGACCAAGCAATCCCATTACTGGATATATACCGAGAGAATTATAAATCATTCTACTGTAAAGACACATGCACACGTATGTTTACTGTGGCACTGTTCACAATAGCAAAGACTTGGAACCAACCCAAATGCCCATCAATGATAGACTGGATAAAGAAAATGTGGCAATATGGCACATATATACAATGGAATACTATGCAGCCATAAAAAAGGATGAGTTCATGTCCTTAGCAGGGACATGGATGAAGCTGGAAGCCATCATTCTCAGCAAACTAACACAAGAACAGAAAACCAACCACCACATGTTCTCACTTATAAGTGGGAGCTGAACAAGGAGAACACTTGGACACAGGGTGGGGAACATCACACAGTGGTGCCTGTCGGATAGTGGGGGAATAGGGGAGGGATAGCATTAGGAGAAATGCCTAATGTCGATGATGGGTTGATGGGTGCAGCAAACCACCCTGGTACATATATACCTATGTAACAAACCTCCAAGTTCTGCGCATGTACCCCAGAACTTAAAGTGTAATAAAAAAAAAAACACTAATAAAAAACAAACAAAACAAAACAAAAAAGAGACAGGTAGATGCTCCCCTGTCTACTCCATTATATGGTAAGAGTAGAAACAAACCCAAGTCCCTCTTTGATGTTTACTGTGCTATGTTTACAATGGGAGAAACTTTTCTTTGTGCAAACTTACACCACCAAAAACCTTATGACTTTACTAAAGGTTTTCCAGTTCAAAAGTTACTTTTGATCAGGCGCAGTGGCTCACACCTGTAATCCCAACACTTTGGGAGGCCAAGGTGGGCAGATCGCTTGAGCCCAGGAGTTCAAGACCAGCCTGAGCCACAAAATAAAACCCCATCTCTACACAAAATACAAAACATTAGCTGGGTGTGGCGGCACATGCCTGTAGTCCCAGGTACTCAGGAGGCTGAGGCAGAAGGATTACCTGATCCAGGAGGTAGAGGCTGCAGTGAGGCATATTTCACCACTGTACTCCAGCCTAGGCAACAAAGTGAGACCCTTTCTCAAAAAAAAAAAGTAAATAAAAGTTAGTTTTCCTAGTGGCATCATTATAGGAGATAATCTTAACAAAACAGTATAAAAAAACAAAACAGTGTTGGATCAAATATCCAAGAATGTCAGGATTTAATGGGCTCTACTCACATGCTCATAGACATAAAGTCAACTATTACCATTGAAATAAAATAAAATATCCCCTAGCATCCAGCCCAGTGCATGGCACACAGTAAGTACTCAGTGATAGAATAAACTAGTGAATATGTATGAGAAAATGTTAAATATTATAATGATGTACACTTATATTTAAATGTATTTTATTGCCTTCTGTTAACTGGCATAAAATTATTTGTTTAAAGAAAAGGATCTACCTTGAAAACCATTCTTGTCTCAAAAGAAAAAAATTCACTCTTGTTTCAAAAGTCATAGTTGCCAAGAAGCTCAGAACATACAAGTTTTGGGGATTATAGATTCAGGGCAGAAGCTTTTACTTAAAAAACAAAAACAGATTGTGGAAGATGTGAAGGCATAAAGTGTTATTCATGATTTAACTAGTTTTATTTAGTTAAATATTATTTTTAAGGCTCTTATCTGATATAACCTGATACAAGATCTCTAACATAAACTATGTTTATATAACTCGATTTGTGTAAATGTCATAGGTAAAAGTCAAATTGTTGCTAAATTTCATGTGAAGCAACAAGGAAATTAATGCCTCACATTTAAACTGGCTTCAATTTTTTTAAACTTTTATGTACAGAAAAAAAGCTGATTGACAGATCATATTGCATTTTCCCTTTGATCATAAATATGTACCTCTGGCAGAGTTCATAACCCTGATTTGAAATGTAACAGTTACAAAATTGAAGTACTACTGTGAAATTTAAATGATCATATTCTGAATTGTAATTAATGCTTTATAATCCTAACACCATCCATTAGTTTAAAAATCAAGTAGTCTGTTTGTTGAAAGTGCAAACAGAGGAAAATATGCTTCTAGTCCTTTCAGGTTATGGAATACGTATTATTCTTTCCATCAAAAATTATTTATTAGCACCTATGCTATGCCAGCCACTATGGGAAGTGTGTATGCATACATGGTACATTGGTAGTGAGGGGTGAACCGCTACCTTTGACCATGAGAATGAAAGTCATGCATATAAGTGGTGGAGCTGAAGGATCAAAAGACCCTGAGTTCTTGGTTTTGTCATTAAATACCCATATCAGTCTTGGACTGCCTTTCTCTAGGCTCGTTGATGTGTGAGACAAATGCTTTAAGTCAAAGTTGTGTCGGGTTCTATGTTACCTCCAGCCAAAACCAATATTGATTAAAACATTTAGTGAATGAATTTTAAATGTTCTCCTTTGCATCACAAAATGCTGTCATGGATTTAATGTTAAACTCATGCCTCTCCTTCTTTTGAAAAATGTTCTAAGGTGGCTTAGAATAAATGACACAAATAGTACAAGATCCTTTAAACCATGATAGCAGAATAAGAGCTAAGTAAAAAAAGAGAAAAATTGTTATTCTAGGAAACCTAGGTGAAAGATAGCAACTGATGTGAAATCTAAAATTCACCCCCAAGTTTTCTGGCACCAAACTCTTATTATCTAATACCTGAAAGCAAACCAGTTTATCAATTTCTTCCTAGCACATAGTTCTAAGAAAAACATAGCAGGTGAATCTAGTAAAAAGGCTACTGAAAATTATGTCTTTAAAAACAGTTTGTAAAAGATATAGCAGTTTTATCATACATTAGCTAATACCAATTCCCAATGAAAGACAAAGTTCTAAATGTTAAACTGTAATACAATGTAGCCTCCAACCAAAAACTATCATCTCAAATTGTCTGCTGCATTCTTTTTGTTTTTTGGGTTTTTGTTTAGACAGTTGCAAGAAACAATATAAAATGGAAGAGAATTGTAAGGACATCCAGTTCCCCCTTGTCTCCTTCATAGTCTGTTTTTCCCTGGATTAAGCTGGATCCGAAGAGAGGTCTCAGATTGTAACACTTTCTTTTGAGTTTCCAGTTACCTTCAACATATTTGGCATTACTCACTTGGATTGCATTGAAGGACATTCTAGTAATCTCATACCAAGTTAGCTACTACATTCATCATTCAGGAGTGATGAGGACATTAGGCACAGCAGTTCTCAGTAGTTCGTATGAAAAACCAGTAGTTCATATGAAAAACGTTTTTTCCCAAGTATGAGGATATGTACTTGTGGGGGTTTTTGTCCCTGAAGAATAAGCGTGTTTTCTTCTTCTGGACAGCATAGATTGTTGGTAATCCCATTTCTCTTTTTCCTTTGTTCTCCAAGAAACTTCAAAGCAAATTTACATCCCAGGTTTATCTTTATGTTGATCATTTCTGTGTGCTATTCATTTCCACACTCAATTTTATTTATAATTTAAATCAATTATATAATTTAAATTATTTGTTACATATAAAAGTACACACACACACGCAAATTTCAGGCCAGACATGGTGGCTCACACCTGTAATCCTAACACTTTGGGAGGTTGAAGTGGGAGGATCACTTGAGGCCAGGGGTTCGAGAGCAGCCTGAGCAACACAGTGAGACCTCATTGCTACTAAAATCCAAAAAAATTAGCCAGGCATGGTGGTGTGTGCCTGTAGACCCAGTTACTTGGGAGGCTGAGGCAGGAGGATTGCTTGAGCCTGGGAAATCAAGGCTACAGTGGGCCATGATCACACCATTGCTCTCTAGCCTGGGTGACAGAGCAAGACTGTCTGAAAAAAAAAATTTTTTTTTAAATCTCTTCCTCTGATAAATAGAAGTGGTGAGAGTGGGCATCCTTGTCTTGTTCCAGTTCTCAGAGGGAATCCTTTCCCCTTTCAGTATTATGTTGGCTGTGGATTTGCCATAGGTGACTTTTACTACATTGAGGTATACCCTTGTGTGCCAATTTTGCTGAGGGTTTTAATCATAAAGGGATGCTGGATTTTGTCAAATGCTTTTTCTGCATCTAGTGTGATGATCTTGTGATTTTGGTTTTTAATTCTGTTTATGTCATATATCACATTTATTGACTTGAGTATGTTAAACTATCCCTGCATCCCTGGCATGAAGCCCACTTGGTCATGGTGAATTATCTTTTTGATATGTTGTTGGATTCATTTACCTTGTATTTTGTTAAGGATTTTTGCATCTATGTTCATCAGGGATATCGGTCTGTAGTTTTCTTTTTTGGTTATGTCCTTTCTTGGTTTTGGTATTAGGGTAATACTGGCTTCATAGAATGATTTAGGGAGGATTCCCTCTTTCTCTATCTTGTGGAATAGTATCAATAGGATTGGAATCAATTCTTCTTTGAATGTCTGATAGAATTCAGCTGTGAATCCATCTGGTCCTGAAGTACTTTTTGTTAATATGTTTTAAAATGACCATTTCAACCTCACTGCTTGTTACTGACCTTTTCAGGATTTCTAATCCTTCCTGATTTAAGCTAGGAGGGTTGTATCTTTCCAGGAATGTATCTGTCTCTTCTAGGTTTTCTAGTTTATGTGCCTAAAGGCGTTCATAGTGCTGGAAGTCCTAGCCAGGGCAGTCACACAAAAGAAAGAAATCAAGGGCATCCAAATCGGTCAGGAGGAAGTCAAAATGTCACTGTTTGCTGATGATATGATAGTACACCTAGAAAACCCTAAGGCTCCTCCAAAAAGCTCCCAGAACTGATAAATGAATTCAGCAAAGTTTCAGGATACAACATTAGTGTACACAAATTAGTAGCTCTGCTATACACCAACAGCGGCCAAGCTGAGAATCAAATCAAGGACTCAACTCCTTTTACAACAGCAGCCAAAAAAATAAAATACTTAGGAATATACCTGACTAAGGAGGTGAAAGACCTCTACAAGGAAAATACAAAACACTGCAGAAAGAAATCGTAGATGACACAAACAAATGGAAACACATCCCATGCTCATGGAGGGGTAGAATCAATATTGTGAAAATGACCATACTGCCAAAAAGCAATCTACAGACTCAATGCAGTTCCCATCAAAATGCCACCATAATTCCTCACAGAACTAGAAAAGACAATTCATATGGAACCCAAAAAAAGCCTGCATAGCCAAAGCAACACTAAGCAAAAAGAATCTGGAGACATCATATTACCTGATTTCAAACTATACTAGAAGGCCATAGTCACCAAAACAGCATGGTACTGATATAAAAATCGGCACATAGACCAATGGAACAGAATAGAGAACCCAGAAATAAACCCAAATACCTACAGCCAGCTGATCTTCAACAAGGTAAACAAAAACTTAAAGTGGGGAAAGGACACCCTATTAAACAGATGGTGCTAGGATACTTGGCAAGCCACATATAGGAGAATGAAAGTGGATTGTCATCTCTCACCTCATACAAAACCAACTCAAGATGGGTGAAGGAGTTAGATCTAAGACCTGAAACTATAAAAATTCTGGAAGATACCATCAGAAAAACCCTTCTAGACATTGGCTTAGGCAAAGACTTCATGACAAAGAACCCAAAAGCAAATGCAACAAAAACAAGGATAAATAGGTGGGACTTAATTAAACTAAAGAGCTTCTGCATAGCAAAAGGGATAGTCAGCAGAGTAAACAGACAATCCACAGAGTAGGAGAAAATCTTCACAATCTATACATCCAACAAAAGACCAACATTCAGAATCTACAAGGAGCTCCAACAAATTAACAAGAAAAAGATAAACAATCCCATCAAAAAGTGGGCTAAGGACATGAATAGACAATTCTCAAAAGAAGATATGCAAATCGCCAAAAAACATATGAAAAAATGCTATCATCACTAATGATCAAATTAAAACCACAATGCAGTACCACCTTACTCCTGCAAGAATGGCCATAATCTAAAAACCAAAAAATAAAAGATGTTGGCATGGATGTGGTGAAAGGAGAACACTTCTACACTGCTGGTGGGAATGTAAACTAGTGCAACCACTATTGAAAATAGTGTGGAGAGTCTTTAAAGAACTAAAAGTAGTGGAGATTATTTAAAGAACTAATAGTGTGGAGATTCTTTAAAGAACTAAAAGAACTACCATTTGATCTAGCAATCCTACTATTGAGTATTTACCCAGAGGAAAAGAAGTCATTACACACAAAAGATACTTTTACACACATGTTTATAGCAGTACAATTCACAACTGCAAAAATACGAAACCAGCCCAAATGCCCATCATCAACAAAATGATAAAGAAGCTGTGGTATACACACACACACACACACATACACACACACATGCACGCGCACAACAGAGTACTACTCAGGCATAAAAAGGAATGAATTAATGGCATTTGTGGCAACCTAGATGGAATTGGAGATTATTATTCTAAGTGAAGTAACTCAGGAATGGAAAACCAAACATCTTATGTTCTCACTCTTAAGTGGGAGTTAAGCTATGAGAACGCAAAAGAATCAGAATGATACAATGGACACTGGGGACTTGGAAAGGGTGGGGGAGGGTTGAGGGATAAAAGACTACAAACTGGGTTCAGTGTATACTGCTTGGGTGATGGGTGCACTAAAATCTCACAAATCACCACTAAAGAACTTACTCAGGCAACCAAATACTACCTGTTCCCCAAAAACCTATGAACATAAAATAAAATAATTTTTAAAATCTCTTCCTCTGAGTTTTCCCTGGATATGAATCTTTAAAACATATATTTCATTATGCATATGTGGCTTCAAATCATTGGTAGAATATAGTAGGGTAGAAATAACTAAATGTAGGAAGTCAAAACTATCTAGGTATGTGATTTTCTGGTTATCTGGTAATAAGAGGGTAGAACTAGAGAATCAAGGCGTGATTAGTTAACATACCCCTCTCAAATATTGATAGCGTTAGCCAAGCTTTTGGCTGGATTTGGAAAGCACTGCCAAACCCAGTGGAGACCACCATCATTCACAATGCTGAATAACAGAGGCAGTGGTAAATCCTGTTAGCAGCCACGTGTACCAGATGAAATTTCTTTCTTTCTTTGGTTCTTTGGTTCTTTCGTTTTTTCGTTCTTTCATTCTTTCACAGGGTCTCATTCTGTCACCCAGGCTGCAGTGTGATGGTGTGATCATGGCTCATCATAGCCTCATCCTTGACCTCCTGGGCTCAGGTGATCCTCCCACCTCAGCCTCTCAAGTAGCTAGGACTACAGGTGCACACCACCATGCCTGGCTAATTTTGGTATTTTTTGTAGAGACAGAGTTTGGTGGTGTTTCCCAGGCTGGTCTTAAACTCCTGGGCTCAAACAATCTGCCCGCCTCAACCTCCCAAAGTGTTAGGATTGCAGGCATGAGACACTGCGCCTGGCCTCTAAGTAACTTCATGTGTTACCTCATCTGTCACTCACAGCAACTCCCCTGTGAAGTCAATATTATTCTTATTATCTCTGTTTTTATAGATGAGGAAACTGGGTACAGGCAGTTCCTCTGGTTACCTGGAAAGATAGCCATGGGTTATTCAGCAACCAGGGAAAGAAAGGTTGATTGTTGCCATTTAAGGTAAACAACCTTGGTGGTGTGTTCTCTCCAGCACTCCTCTTGGGAAGCATCTTTGAATCTGCTCAGATGCTCACTGGTGCCTGGTTGAAAACCCTGACTTCCATAACCTAAGCACAGAAGAGATCACCTTGGTCTGAAAAACCTTGAGGGACAAGCGGTGACAATTATCCTCATCAACTATAACAGCACCTCTTCCAAACGCCTGTGAAATGTTTGGCTTTGAGCATGGCTGTGTTTGGACCAGCTCTGACGATTTAATTCCCAAACCTACTCTTAAAATAAGCATAAACCAGAGAAGTCCTAGGGCACACAGGCTCTGAGGAGTGATCTCACCAACCCTCAATTCCCCAACAGGTGACACCTAAACTGCATCCCCACAGAAAATCCCCAGATTCCACAGGAGAAGCTTTAAGCATGGGGTCTTCAGAAGAATCATGTTGTCTACAATCTCTGAAGTATTGCCATTTGTGTCTCATATGCAGTAGCCTCTTTCACTGCTGCACATGCCCAACAGCTTCTTGAAAACGTTCTTCAGGATCACACAGTCAGACGGACCATACAGAAAACCTCTAAAATGTGGGCACAGATGCAAGAAGTAAGAGCAGGCCTCCTGGAGTTTAGCCAGGAGCTATAGCTTCATACAAAATGGTCTTAATTAGCCAGCATGGAAAAACAGATTTTTTCATTTCACCCACAGCCTGTGCTCCCCTCCCCAGCCCCTCTTCCAGGGTCAAGTCAGGTCCCTGTAGCTTGCAAACATCCAGCTAGCAGGTTCTAGCCCTAGCGCTGCCTTCTGTCTTATTCCCTGCCCCCACCACCACCATCCCCAAGGGTGTAACTGAGTGAATCTCCCTTTTTATTATTGCAAGACAGGTAAGTCTCTTCGCTCCTCCAATAAGATAAATATCCATGGGCAAATAATCTGGTTGAACAGGAAATAATGCCATTTCCCTAATTCCTTCATGGCCAAGTTCTGTATTTTAAAATAAATATTTATGATTGTCAGTGTGCTAATGAATAGGCAACTATGAATCAGAGCACCAGAAAGATAATGACTGCAAATCTGACACCCTGAGAGTCAAGAGAGTCGTGGGCAACATCATCTTCCAGGGTCTGGGTCTTCTCTTGCCACGGCCCCTAACTCTGTATCCTAAGACAGAACTTTAAACATTTCCTTGGCTGTCTCCCAAATGCATTAATAAGGCATTTCTGTTCTGAGAAAAGCTTCAGAAAACAGATTGAAGTCCAAGCCACCCAGGGGGACAGGGGAAAGAGAAACGGGGGAGATACAGGGCAAATACACAGCCAGGGGTCTGAGCCCTTTCCTGGTAGCCTGGCCCTGCAGAGCTGCTCAGTTCTCCATCTTCAAGGATGTTAGGATGGGGGCTGGGGTTGGGTGAGAGAGAAGGGGTTGGGAATAGGGCTTGGAGGCTTGACCTCAGGGATGCACAGGATGCTCTCCTGGTAGGGATCAATGGGCCAGAGAAGAAAATGCCAACCTTACGAAAGCTCCTTTTTTTTTTTTTTTTTTCTTTTTCAACTTTTACTTTAGATTCAGGGGGCGGTGCATGTGCAGATTGCTACCTGAGTATATTGCATGAAGTGAAAGTTTCATTTTTGAACACTTGGAGCAAAGCTTTGCCTTAAGTGAACAGCAAGAAAAAGGAAAATGGCCAGCATCTCACAGTACCCCCAGTGGACCTTCCAGATGACCTTTTCTATCCCCAAACCAGAATAAGCCACCAGCTCAGCAGATGACACATCCTAGGCCTCCTGTGCTTACTCAGGAGGCAAGGTGGGGAGATGAGGGCTGAACTCACATTGCACCTGTCCCCTGTCCCTCATTTGCTATCCCTTCTGTTCTTACAACTAACACTGAAGGACAATGGGATGTAGTAGGGAGGAGAGGCTAACTCAGGTTGGGGTGAAATGATAGAGATGAAGTATTCCAGGAGCAGACACTAGACACCGAATGTGAGGTACAAGATATTTATTTTCTGTCAAGGGAAAGGAAAAGAAGAAGGATTGGGCAGAAGAAGAAGTTAGACAAACAAATGTATTACTGAAAAAGCCTTGGGCGACCGGACAAGAGCTCTGGAGCAAGAATTGCCCTATAGAGTTGTTCTGTGCTGAGTCTGAATGATCAGGCCTTCGTCCTCTGACTCACTTGGTCACTGAGTACAGGAAATCCAGACCAAAGCAGACCATCAAGGGGCTGCCAGATGGAGGTTGTCTGCTGACCCCACTTTCTGCGGCTGGGCAGCCTGTTCTTCCCTGAAGGGAGATCTGGGGAGTGCAGCTCCATGTCCATCATGAAAACAAAGGAAAGGAAATTCCAGGCAAAACTCCTGAAAAGGAAGGGGCTGCCACATTACCATGTTACTTCCAAGCAGCTATTTCAGGGTGTCCTATTATATAAATACCTTAAATTAGGTATATACAAATCTGAGATGCCTACACTACAGCTAGCTGTTATTATGAATTTAGTTATATTCTACATAGCTATTTTAAAACTTTATTCCTCATATAATTATTTCTGTGGGTTCTAAGCTTGTAATATTTTTAAATAAAATTACTTTCTTAATGATGTTTAAAGCTTGAAGGCTTCCTTTGGCATTTTTCTTGCACATAAAATATGGCATTTTATAGTAACCTGGTAGTAGTAATGGGGTAACTAATCCCTATGATTTGAGAGGTAAAAACCCCTATCCCCACCACATATGTGGATTTAATTAAGCAGGGCTGGAAAATATCACTTTGAATGTAGGTTTCTAATATATGATTGATTCAATAAAGAAAAAAGTTGTGTAGTGGTCTGCATATCCAATCAATGTAGTTGTAGAGTCTGGGTTGAGAAAAAGGGTGATAATGAAACATTATAAAGCAACTATATCAAAAATAGGGTGATTTTATGCACGCCAAAGCTCAAGAAAGTTGACTAAAAATGCTTGAGAGTGGAAAAAACCACTTAGTAGATAGTAGGGCACTGAAAGTAAATGAATAAGAATACAGTTATGGACAAAATTAAAAGTCAAGAAATAAATCCATACATTTACAGTCAACTGATCTTCAACAAAGGTGCCAAGAACACACAATGAGGAAAGGACAGTCTCTTCAATAAATGGTGCTGGGAAAATTGCATATCCACATGGAGAAGAATGAAATTAGACTCCTCTCTCGCCCCACATATAAAAATAGACTCAAAATGGATTAACAACTTAAACATAAGACCTGACACTGTAAAACTATTAGAAGAAACTGTAGGGGAAAACCTTCTTGACAATGGTATAGGCAAAGATTTTTGGATATGACCCCAACAGTGCAGGCAAAAATAGACAAATGGGATTACATGAAACTAAAAAGCTTCTGCACACCATGGGGAAAAAGTCAACAGAGTGAAGAGACAGCCTATGGGATGAAAGAAAATATTTGTGAACCATACATCTGATAAAGGTTAATATCCAGACTATATAAGGAACTCAACTCAATAACAACAAAAGAAAAGCCCAAATAACCTGATTTTAAAATGCGCCAAGAACCTGAATAGACATTTTTCTAAATAAGACTACAAGTGACCAACAGGCATATAAAACAATGCTCAATATCATTAATCATCAGGGAAATGCAAATTAAAACCCAATGAGGCTGGGCATGATGGCTCACGCCTGTAATCCCAACACTTTGGGAGGCCGAGGCTGGTGGATCACTTGAGTTCAGGAGTTTGAGACCAACCTGGCCAACATGGTAAAACACCATCTTTCCTAAAATACAAAAATTAGCTGGGCATGGTGGCGTGCACCTGTAATCCCAGCTACTCAGGAGGCTGAGGCAGGAGAATCGCTTGAACCCGGGAGGTGGAAGTTGCAGTGAGCTGGATCGTGCCACTGCAGTCCAGACTGGGTGACAGAGTGAGACTCTATCTCAAACAAACAAACAAACAAAAACTACAATGAGATATCACCTCACACCTGCTAAGATGGCTGTTATGAAAAAGACAAGAGACAATTGTTGGTGATGACATAGAGAAGAGAGAAACTTGTGCTCTGTTGGTGGGAATGTAAATCAGTATAGCCATTATGGGAAACAGTATGGAGGTTCCTAAAAAAAATTTAAATAGAACTATCATGATCCATCAATCTTACAACTGTGTATATATCCAAAGGAAATGAAATCAGTGCATCATAGAGCTCTGTACTTCCATGTTCATTGCAGCATTATTCCCAAAGACATTAAATCAACCTAAGTGTCCATTGACAGATGAAAGGATAAAGAAAATAGGGTATATAAAGAAAATGGAATACTATTCAGCCTTTAAAAAGAAGGAAACCCTGTTGCTTGCAACAACATGGATGAACCTGGAGGACATTAAGCTAAGTGAAGTAAGCCAAGTACAGAAAGACAAATATTGCATGATCTCACTTGTATGTGGAATCTAAAAACGTCTGTCTCATGGAGACAAAGAATGGTGGTTACCAGAGGTAAGGAGAGTGGGAGGATGGGGAAAGGGCAGATCTTGGTCAAAGGATACAAAATTTCAGTTAGACAGGAGGAATAAGTTCAAGAGATCAATAGTATAACATGTTAACTATAGTTAACAACAATGTACTGTATGTCTGAAGATTGCTAAGAGAGTAGATTTTAAATGTTCTCACTACAAAAACTAAGTATGTAAGGTAATGGGTATATTAATTAACTTGTTATAGGCATTTCGTGATGCATTCATGTATCAAAATATTATGTTGGACACCATAAATATAACTTTTTATTTGTCAATTTAAAAATGAATTATTAAAAAGTTATACAGAGGCTACTGAACTTGACAAGGTTCAACCTCAGAAAACACAATTTCCTATACTAATGAGTTCTTGGACCATGGAGAAACAATGTTCTATTATTTGGTTGGCTTTTCATTAATTTGTAACCAGAAAACATGAGTGATATGGTTTGGATATGAGTCCCCTCCAAATTTCATGTTGATATGTGATTCCCAGTGTTGGTGGTGGAGCCTAGTGGGAAGTATTTAGGTCATGAAAGCAGATCCCTTATGAATGGCTTGTGCCATTTTCTTGGTGATGAACGAGTGCTCACTCAGTTCATGAGAAAGCTGGTTATTTAAAAGAGCCTGGCATCTCTCTTGCTCACTCTCTCACCATGTGACACACCCGCTCACCTTCACCTTCTGTGGTGAGTAAAAGCTTCCTGAGGTCATCAGAACCCGAGCAGATGCTGATGCCATGCTGCTGGTACAGCCTGCAGACCTATGAGCTAATTACACCTCTTTTCTTTATAAATTACCCAGCCACTGGTATTCCTTTATAGCAATACAAAACAGGCTAACACAATTACAATGTCATAAAGGAAAGGCAAAAATATATACAATAAACCCAAGAGAAAAAATATATACAAGAGAGAAAAAAACAAAAAACAAAAAACAAAACAAAACAGAAAACTGCTGATGAGAAGGAGCCAGAGTACAAGGTTAACATTAAAATGTTAAGGTTAATATCCAGGCTATATAAGGAACTCAACTCAATAGCAAAAACAAAAAGGCCAAATAACCTGATTTTAAAATGCACCAAGAACCTGAATAGACATTTTTCTAAATAAGACTACAAGTGACCAACAGGCATATAAAACAAAAACAAAAAACAAAAAACAGCTAATGAGAAGGAGCCAGAGTGCAAGGATTGTGGAAATTTCTTCCACAATCTCCTTGCAAAATTCTCTTCCACACTTTAAAATGGAATCAGGGTAGCTGGGAATAGAGCAACTCCTTGATCTTGGGATGTTGGTGGAAGGAGAAAGTATCAAGGACAAAATATGTCTCCACACCATACATTAGGGACATGAGCAATGTATTAAGTAGCATCACAGCACTAGGTTCCTACAGCAAGTGTCTCTGATTTGCACCCTGATGAATGATGCCGTCTAAAAGGAGTCAAAGGAACTCTGGAGAGACTGTTATGCAGTTTTTGAGGAAACTTGTAAATATTATTCATTCTTTGAAAAATACTTATTGAGCACCTACTATGTTCCAGGCACCATTTAAGACACAAGGCATAAAACAATAACAAAGGGCATGAAGTCTTGTGATTGAGTCCTTGCAGTTGAGTCCCTGCAAAAGACCTTTAAGCTCAAGGATCTTGCAGTCTCCTTGAGGAATTTGTTACTACTTTGTTTTGTTGAAAGATGAATAAAGTTAGCAGTTGAGGGTAAATTTTACGCTGCGGCTTGTTTCCATGTCTTTAGACCAAGTTTTTCCTTCCATCTGTTAATATAAGCAATCCAGAATCACCTATAAGGTATAGTTGTTGTCACTTCATTGCTGGAAACAACAAAAAAGTTTTTTGGTACTGTATGTATGTCAATTTATGTTTGTAATTGAAACTTAAAACACATCATTTGAAATAACCAGTATATTAGTTCATTTTGCATTGCTATAAAGGAACATCTGAGACTGGGTAATTCGTAAAGAAAAGAGGTTTATTTGGCTCACAGTTCTGCAGGCTGTACAAGCATGGCACCAGCATCTGCTTGGCTTCTGGTGAGGCCTTAGGAAGCTTTTACTCATGGTGGAAGGCACAGGGGAAGCAGGCATGTTACATGGTAGGAGAGGGAGCAAGAGAGATGCTAGGCTCTTTTAGCAACCAGCTCTTACATGAACTAATAGAGTGAGAACTTATTACCTCAAAGACATCATCAAGCCATTCACGAGGGATCTGTCCCCATGACCCAAACACCTGCCACCATGCCCCATCTTTAACCTTGGGGATCACATTTCAACATCATCTATACTATATCATCTATACTATAGTGGATAGTGACAAACATCTATACTATATCAACCAGCCGGGTATAAAAGTAATGTAATGGCATAGTGTAATGAAACACTGCAGAGATGTGCTGCCTTCTGCAAAGTTGTCCACACAATTCCATGGAAACAAGTCCCCTACCCCCAATACCCATAAAGTTGGGGTTAGAAATTAACACTTTCACGCCTTCCCACAAAGAGCTGGAGTGGACACTCAACTTTGTAGCCATCCTTGCCAAAGAAGTTTCTTCCACAATCTCCTTGCAAAACTCTCTTCCACACTTTAATCCTTGTTCTCTAAATGGGAGAGGAGGGTTAAGAGTCATTGATAAATAACTCCTGTGTACAAATGGAGAAGTCTGCACTGGGTGGTGTGATGGAGGCTTGGTTTGTCTCACATTCATGTGGGTATTCCTATTTCCACTGTACAGTGGACACTGAGGTCAGAAATGTCTCGCTCCTATTTCACCTGCATCATCTCATTTAATCTATGATAGTAATGAGGGATTATCCTTATTTTACATAAAAGAACACTGATGTGTATAGAGGTTACGTAGGTTGTAACACTAGATGTTGGATTCAGATCTTTCTAACCCTAATCTGTGTCTTAACTCCCAGACTGGCTTTTTAGTTTAAACTAAATGAAAATTGTTTTGAAGCCAAATAAAATTTGAATTTTTGGCTTTATTTTGAGTTATACTAAATGAAAAGAAATACAACTTCAAAGGAGCACCAAATTGTTTTGTTGGAATGTGATTTTTTTTTCACTTAAACCCATTGCTCTAAATCATATTCAGAAACTACAGGATTCTGAAACTCAACAGAACAAATGCTGTTATATAAATGAGCCAAAGATGGTCTCTGTGTATTGGCCCCTCAGTTGTATATTTCTTCACTGCAGGCTAAGACTTGTTAGCTCAAAGCCCACTGGTGCCAAACTCAAATCTTTACACATCCAACTATTTGAAATATAGCCCAAACAAGCAAATTGTTAGCATTTAGAGCCTGCCTGCTTTATGTATCTTGTGAAACTGCATTCTGATCTGCTGCTGTTGGTAAGACAGAGCTTTGTGGGTGTAAGACCTCAAGCTGTTAGTGCCTTTCAGAGCTCCCTGACCCAGAGACTCCATGCCATGCTGCTGAGCAACATCACCCAGACACGAAAGCTCCCTCTCTGATCCTCCTCGCCCCTGGAAGTTACCTTGCACTCCTCCCTTTCTGGGTGGTGGCCCCCATGCTGTGACCCCGTTCTGTGACAGACTTCCATCAGCTGCAACCCTAAGCACCACTCAGTAATGCTTCTTGTGTGTTACTGCCTCTTGTGGTCAAGATCAGCTCCAAATCCCTCAAACCTTAACACAAAGACAGTGAGTAATAACTTCAGAAGTGGAAAGAGAGATTACCCATACCACTATTACTTTTCCTTTTTTAATTTTTTTTTTTTTTTTTTTGAGACAAGGTCTTGCTCTCTTACCCAGGCTAGGGTGCAGTGGCATGATCATAGTTCACTGCAGCCTTAAACTCCTGAGCTCAAGAGATCCTCCCACCTCGGCCTCCCGAAGTGCTAGGTTTGCACGTGTGAGGCATTGTGCCTGGTCTACTTTTTCCTTTCTTAGTTCAAGTTCCTTAGAATTACTGGTGTGTTCTTTTTCTCATTCTCTAAGTATGGGGGTCACTGAAGGCTTGAAACATTTATGAGCATATCTGAGCTCTTATCTGTGGGTTGGCCTGCCCAGGATGGATTCCAACAGCATCACCTACTAGCCTTGTCCTAAGTGTTAATATTGGCAGAATCATGGATTTAATGTGTTGGTTCATGTTTCTGACATGCATAATAAACTCGACATTACTTTTTTTAAGTGCCCATGTATTCATTAAAATAATCTTTGTTGCACACTTTGGGCAACAGTTGGCCTCAGTGACCACATGCTAACTCTTTAGGGTGACTCCCATGGCCACTCAAGGACTTCCTGCTCCCCCTACCTTTTTAAACATTTGAGCTCTGGAAATCCAGAACTTCCCTGGACTTCTTATATCATGAAACTGCCTTTGTACATGTTGTGCAATCAGAAAGCATCCTTCCCCCTTGTCAGTGAGGCACAGTCTTGTTTACATTTTGAGGCTGAGCTGGTACCTGATCTCCGTGGCAAAGCTTCCCCTCTCCACTCTCTCAGCAGAACCCCCTGCCATGGTCTTACGTCAGAGCTGCAGCCGCCCCCAGCCCGGGTCTCCCCTTGCAAGGGGTACATAACACTCATCGTACACTTACCCCATTGCCTGTTGTTCGCCTGTTTCTTTGCTACTGGTCTTTGGGCTCCCAAGAAGTTAGAGACTTACAGAGTTTTTCATTTTTGATGCCTATAGTAATGCTGAACACCGAGAACTCAGTAAATGTTTTTTGCATCCATGAAAGAGAGAATGAGCCTCATGAAGATAACTGCTATTCTGTTTTCCTTTTCTTTCTTTCTTTGCTTTTTTTTTTTTTCTTTTTTTGAGACAGAGTCTCACTCTTTTGCCCCGGCTAGAATGCAGTGCTGTGATCTCAGCTCACTGCAAACTCCACCTCCTGGGTTCAGGTGATTCTCCTGCCTCTGTCTTCTGTGTAGCTGGGATTACAGGCACCTGCCACCACGCCTGGCTAATTTTTGTATTATTAGTAGAGATAGAGTTTCACCATGTTGGCCAGGCTGGTCTCGAACTCCTGACCTCAAGTTATCTGCCCTCTTTGGCCTCCCAAAGTGCTGGGATTACAGGCTTGAGCCACCATGCCCAGCCTCTTTTATTTTAATAGACTTTGTTGACTTGCAGTTTTCCTGGGTGCTGAGAGTATAGAAGTAGAGAGGGAGGGAGGGTGAAGAGGAGGTGGAAGGGTAGAGGAGGCAGAAGAAATTTCATGGCCCACTTTTTATGAAGCTGAATCCTTGAGAAATTATAGGCTTCTAGTTCAAGACAGAGAAATGAGTGTTCTGTTTACTCTTCCTGACTTCCAAAGTCCCATTAAAAGCTCTGAAATAATTTATTTTTTTTTAAGAACTGAAAACGTAACTGGGAGAACAAGAAGGGGAGTCGCCTTAGGACAGAAAGTCTCAGGAAATCCTGAATGAGGAGACAGCAGGACAGGAAGCTTGAAGAAAACAACAACTCATGGCATCCCAGTGCTTTGGGAGGCCGAGGTGGGAGGATTGCTGGAGGCCGGGAGTTTGAGACCAGCCTGGACAACATAGCGAGACCCTGCCTTTACAAAAAAAAATTTTTTTAACTCACCAGGCATGGTGGCATGCACCTATAGTCCTGGCTACTCAGGAGGCTAAGGTGGGAGAATCACCTGAGTCCAGGAGTGTGCCATTGCACTCTAGCCTGGGTGAGAGAGTGGAACCCTGTCTAAAAAAAAAAATTTAAAATAAAAATACACCTATAGCCCAAAGCAACCCTTCCCCAAGCACCTCTGCCCACGGCTCCTCAACAAATAAAATGCGTGAGAGAAAACGGGCAGCTAACTCAGGGCCACTCATTGACGAAACTTATTCAGGACAGCTGAGACTCTGAGACCCTTGTCCCTGCCCCACCTCTGCTCTCTCCTTCTAAAGTGTCCACTTTGACAGAACAAGGACTGCCCTGTAAAGCCAGCAACTTGCCTTTCGGGGCTCCTAGAATGGGGAGGGGCTTTTAAAAAGGCAAAGCAACTTGAAATAACTCTGGACCCCCACAAGGCATAAAAGAAGAAAGAAAAGGTCAGGGATGCTTTGCCCCAGAGAGACATGCAGTCAAGTCCTCCTTGACAGATTAATGGCAATCCTTATTTTCACATCTGGGTTGAGATGGGGCAGCTGGCCTGCTTGTCGATGCTCATACAAAGCTAAAATAAAGCCCAGGCAGTTAACACAACCTGCCCATTTAGGAACTCCTGTGGGGAACCTACCTGCTGTACCGCAAGGAACAGCTGGGCCACCTACCCATAGAACCAACCTGATCCTTGAGTCATTAATGTGAGTGGACCACCCAGAATGACCAGATATTTTAGGACAAGCAGCAGCGTAAAACAGAAGGACCAAGATGAATTTGCTGATCAACTGTCTCCAGGGAAAATGGGTCATTTAGAGAAAACATTCTTATTAATATCCACTGAGTTTCAAGACATATCCATAAAATGTGACAGGGCCACTATTAAAAAAAAAAAAAGCAATAGAAGCCAGGAAAAAGTTCTTGGCAATTAAAAGTATGATTGCCCAAGCAAAACATGCCCTGGAATGGCTCCACAATAGGGGTAAAGAATAAACTGGGAACTTGGAAAAGGAAGTTTAGGAAACATCCAAGATTATAGAAATAATAATAAAGAAATGGGAAATGTGAGAGAAAAGTTGAGGGGCATGGATGATATATCCAAAAGTTCAATTGCTCTTTAATAGTAGTGCCAAAAAAAAAAAAAAAAGAAGATAACTAAACACTTGAAACAAGTAATCAAATAAATATCTGAAAAAAATATATTTGAATTAAAGAAAGACATGAATTTTTAGATCAAAGAGGTCCACTACTTTTTGGGCAAAGTGAAGGAATAAAAATTCACACTTAGACATAGCCTACTAAAATTTTAGAACCCCAAAGAAGATTCTGAAAGTTTACAGAGGAGAAAAAACTCAGATCATTTACAGTGGAATTAAAATCACGTTGGCAGTAGACCGTCACCAGCGATATTGAGTGCTAGAAAACAATACAGCAAAGCCTTCAAAAACCTTGAGGAAATTATTTTAAATCTAGAATTCTATAACAAGCCAAAATATCAGTCAAATGTTAAGATAAAATAAAGACCCACATAATTACATGAAAAAAAATTCCACTGGCAGTTATTCCATCAATGTGAACCATTAAAATAAGAAATGGAACAACATCATACAGTACCAGTTGAGCATGAAGTAAAAGAATTAGCCATGTGCGCTGGCTCATGCCTGTAATCCTAGCACTTTGGGAGGCCAAGACGGGCGGATCACTAGAGGTCAGCAGTTCGAGACCAGCCTGGTCAATATGGTGAAACCCCATCTCGACTGAAAATACAAAAATTAGCCAGGCATGATGGCGCATGCCTGCAGTCCCAGCTACTAGGGAGGCTGAGGCAGGAGAATCGCTTGAGTCTGGAAGGCAGAGGTTGCAGTGAGCCAAGGTTCACCACTTACTCCAGCCTGGGTGACAGAGCAAGACTCCATCTCAAAAAAAAAAAAAAAATAGAATTAAAGAAAGTGCAAAATATATTAAAGTAGCATCTGGTGATTCTTATACATTAGACATTCTCCTTCAAGTAGTGAGGGTTTATCGACTCAATATTACAAATCTTTCTCCATGCATTCAATCACACTTCTTGATTCTGCAACAATATAGTAATGTAATATATTGTGAATTTAAAGTTTTAAGATTCTATTTTAAAAGCATAGAATACTTCTTATCACTGAAGATAGTTCAAATATTATACATGGTACCAATGTTAAATTAGTAATACAGTTAACGATAATCAGGAGCATGGAGGTAGAAGCAATGGAAATAAATCATCTTATTAGATGTTTATCTTTCATAGTGGGGAATCAATTGATGATTACCTAAAGTTGACAAAGAAATAGAAATGTAGGAATATCATTTAAAGTTATAATGAGAACTGTTAGAAAGGCCATATGATGGTTAATTTTTGTGTCAACTTGACTGGGCCATGGAATGCCCAGATAGCTGGTTAAACATTATTCTGGGTGTGTCTATGAAAGTGTTTCTGGAGATTAACATTTGAATTGGTGGACTGAGTATAGCAGATATAGCAGATGGCCCTCCCCAAGTGGGTGGACATCGTCCACTCCATCGATGGCCTGAATAGAACAAGAAATTGGAGAAAGGTAGGAGTCAACTTCTGCCTGACTACTTGAGCTGGGACATCACTCTTCTGCCCTTGATGCTTTTGGCCCTCAAACTACACCACTGCTTTCCAGCTTAAAGATGGAAGGTTGTGGGGCTTCTTAGTCTCTGTAATTGCATGAGTCAATACTTCTATCTATAGATTGATAAATCGATTGATAATCCCATTAGCCCTGTTTCTCTAGGGAATCTTAACTAACAACACATCCTGGCTGCACTCTGGAATAAACATTTCCACTTGGCAAATGAGGCTTTTGAGGCCCTTCTCATCTTGTTCATTGTCATCGTTGAGTCCGAGTTGATCTACTCCCAAATGGGGATATCGAACCAAGGCCTCTGTAAGTCAGGGTGTTCGGTTTTGACACAAGCTCAATAACAGGTCAATAGCTGCTTCTCAAAAAGATCTGTGTACATTTTATTTTATTTTATTTTATTTATTTTTTTGAGATGGAGTCTTGCCCTGTTGCCCAGGCTGGAGTGCAGTGGCATGATCTTGGCTCACTGCAAGCTCCGCCTCCTGGGTTCATGCCACTCTCCTGCCTCAGCCTCCCAAGTAGCTGGGACTACAGGCGCCAGCCACCACGCCCAGCTAATTGTTTCTATTTTTAGTAGAGATGGGGGTTCACCATGTTAGCCAGGATGGTCTCGATCTCCTGACCTCATGATCCGCCCATCTCGGCCTCCCAAAGTGCTGGGATTACAGGTATGAGCCACTGTGCCCAGCTATATACATTTTATGAAAACAGCCTTGTCCATCTTGCTCCTGACCCCTCTGGACAAAAGGTTTGGGTACGAGTAGGAGATAGCTGGAGAAAATCTGAAGTTACAGCTGTTGGAATGGTACTTAGCATCTTCGTGGTGGTGGAGAGTAGTGACCCCACCACTGGGGAAGTACACACCCTAGGACCTCAGAAGGTACAGGGGAGAGGAGGACATTAATCATCTTTTGTCTTTCAGAATCCCCCCACCCCCACAAAACTTTCTTATGAAGGAAAATACCTTGGTCTGGCTCTGCAAAACTGCAAGTGCCTTAAATAATTGCTGGATCTGTAACTCTCGCTAAATGGCTCTTACCACTATTAGATGCTGTTCCCCTTAACTTTACTGAGATGTCTATTGGAAACCGCAAGGGATGACCCCAGGTCCTAGACAACCCACACGGAACTCTTGTCCACACTTCCAGATGTCTTCCCCACCCACATTCCCATAGCCATTGCTTAGTCAGTCCATGGTATCTGGCTGGTGGCAAAACAGGACAGACTCTATTATTTAAACTAAATTGAGAACCTTAAAGCCTATCAGCTGGCCAAGAGGCCACACTGGAGGCACTGCCAACCTGTACCCTCCAATTAATGAGGGTCCTACCTGGTGGGCTCCAGCAACTGTAAGCATCACCTTCTTTCCAGGGGTACCATGTTTGCTACTAGGGCTGTACTTCTAGTGTGGAGGCCAGGCATCAACTTGTCTGCATGCAAGACCATGGCAACTCACACACTAGGGCTGGTCATAAAAGACCTTCAAGTGCTAAGGAAACACTACTGGATCACGGAGCTCACAGGGAACTGCAGGTATCTTTCTGAAATAAGACTACTCTCAAGTACAAAGGGAAGCTCCCCTGAGGGATAACTGGCTTATTTATGGATACCCTGTAAGGCAATTATCTCTGTGATGAATCATTAAGTTAGAAAAGGTAGTAAGAGACTGGGCATGGTGGTGCATGCCTGTAGTCCCAGCTACTTGGGAGGCTGAGATGGGAGGATCACTTGAGCGTGGGAGGTGGAGGCTGCAGTGAGCCATGACAGACCAAGAGTGAGGAGGGAGGGAGGGAGGGAGGGAAGGAAGGAAGGAAGGAAGGAAGGAAGGAAGGAAGGAAGGAAGGAAGGAAGGAAGGAAGGAAGGAAGGAAGGAAGGAAGGAGGGAAGGAAGGAGGGAGGGAGGGAGGGAAGAAGGGAGGGAAGAAGGGAAGGAGTAAAGGAAGGAGGGAAGGAAGGAAGGAGAAATGGGTCCCTGACTTTAGCTGAGGTAATCAATGATACCATCTGGTTCTAGAAGGCATCCTCCTTCTAGAAGGCCAGCTTTATGTCACTGGCCAGAGTTGTGATGGATGATGGACTTGTCCTGGACATCCCCCTGCCAAGACAGGGTCTCTGCTAGTGCTAATTCATTCTGTATATGGATTAATGCCTTGGGCCAACTGGAAAGATCAATACAGAGTCTTAAGGAGAAAACCACTTGGCTCTCCAAGGTAGGCCCTGATGGTTTATTGGATAAATCCAGGACCCCTGTTGACATGACTGAGATCAGTCCTGAAGTCTGGCCTTATTCTGCTGCATAGAGTCCTGTCACCAGCAGCTTTAACTAAATGCTATGTGAGAAAACTTGAACAGATTTAGTGGTAGGCTGTGTTGGTCAGGTTTATAAAAGCAGCCAACAGGGTAGCATACTCCGTGAAAATCATGTAGAAGCCAAAACGATGTGAAACTGAGTGGTAGGTAGCATTGGAAGACACTCTTCCCATGGGTCTCTCCTGTTCCTACACATCTTGTTGAGTTTGCCAAGGCCCTGACCATTCTTTACAGTTGCATTTGTGGCAAGCAACCTTGAAGAATGAGATAATATGTCCTTCCGAGACAAGAAGAAGTTTTGGTTACTGGCTGCTATGAAACAGAAGGTTTGCCACGCTCAGTGTTCCTTTCTGTAACATAGCCCACTCTATGGGTCGGGGTTGGGCATTTATCTAGGCCTGTCTACATTGTACCCTACAAACTGGGGCTTGGAACTGATACAAACATGTTCACACTCTAAACACTGTTTTTGCTGTGAGTAATAAGGTCATCTTGATGCAGGAGTCTCATGTCTCTGTTAGCATCCATGAAACAGTGGCAAGCTAACTTGGTAACCTGCAAGTAGCATAAAATCTCAAACCCTTCCCTGTTCTTGACATAAGGCTATCATTATTTGCAGATGGCATGATGTAGGTGACATGACATGTACAGAGAAAGTATAAAATAATCGCCAAATAAGTTATGAGAATAAGAGAATTTAGCAAAGTTGCAAGATACAGAGTCAATATATAAAAATCAATGTTATTTCTCCATGTTAAAAAAAATAGAAAAGAAACACCGTATAAAATCTAAAATAAAATAGCACACCCACACAAAAGTTAAAGACCAAGGAACATATTTAACAAAAAAAAAACACAATATTTTGACACTGAAACTGCAAAACATTACTGAGAAAAATTAAAGTTAATAATTTTTAAATAGAGTGATAACATGATGCTCACAGATTAAAATGTCAATTTTGCCCAAATTTATCTATAAATTCAGTTACCTCTCAAGCACAGTTCTAACAGGTTACTTGTGAAAATTGACAAAGTAATTCTAAAATTTATATGGAAATACAGGAGACCTAAATAGCCAAGCCAATCCTGAAGAAGTCAGATGGAGGGTTTTAACTACTAGATGTCTACAGTCATAAAATTAGTGTGGTTAAGAAAGTGCGGTGGTGATGTTCAAATAAGCATATACATGGAATGCAACTGACATCTGAGCAACACATCCATGTATATATGGTTACCTCAGAGGTCATACTACACTTCAGTGGGAGAAAGAATGATGGGTCAAGTGGATACACACTTGGAAGAACAAAAAGAATCTTGGCCTCTACTTCACATTGTACACAAAAATGTGCTCAAGATAGATCTTAAACTCAAATGTGAAGTGTAACACAACAAGCCCTCTACAAGAAAACATCAGAGAATATTTTCATGACTTTAGAATATATAAAGTTTTCTTAGACAGGACCCAAAAAAATATTGGTAAGTTCAACTCGTTGTTACCTAACCAAAAGCTATGAATGCTTATGTCCACAAAGTGACAAGTTCAAGGATGGTCATAGGAGTATTATTCATAATAGTTGAAACCTGGAAACAGTCCAACAATATAATGGATAAATTGTGATATAATCATATAATGGAATATTACACAATAATGAAACAATAAATCACTGATATACCTAAAGCATGGCTGAATTTTATTTTATTTTATTTATTTTTATTATACTTTAAGTTCTAGGGTACATGTGCACAACGTGCAGGTTTGTTACATAGATATACATGTGCCATGTTGTTTTGCTGCACCCAT
>NW_012119932.1:4560590-4562361 GCF_000951035.1 Colobus angolensis palliatus
AGTTTGAAGTTAAGTAGTGTGATGCCTCCAGCTTTGTTCTTTTTGCTTAGAATTGTCTTGGCAATGTGGGCTCTTTTTTGGTTCCATATGAACTTTAAAATAGTTTTTTCCAATTCTGTGAAGAAAGTCATTGGTAGCTTGATGGGGATGGCATTGAATCTATAATCACTTTGGGCACTATGGCCGTTTTCACTATATTGATTCTTCCTATCCATGAGCATGGAATGTTCTTCCATTTGTTTGTGTTCTCTTTTACTTCCTTGAGCAGTGGTTTGTAGTTCTCCTTGAAGAGGTCCTTCACATCCCTTGTAAGTTGTATTCCTAGGTATTTTATTCTCTTTGTAGCAATTGTGAATGGGAGTCCACTCACGATTTGGCTCTCTGTTTGTCTGTTATTGGCATATAGGAATGCTTGTGATTTTTGCGCATTGATTTTTTATCCTGAGACTCTGCTGAAGTTGCTTATCAGTTTAAGGAGATTTGGGGCTGACACGTTGGGGTTTCCTAAATATACAATCATGTCATCTGCAAACAGAGACAATTTGACTTCCTCTTTTCTTCATTGAATACCCTTTATTTATTTCTCTTGCCAGATTGCCCTGGCCAGGACTTCCAACACTATGTTGAATAGGAGTGGTGAGAGAGGGCATCCTTGTTTTGTGCTGGTTTTTAAAGGGAATGCTTCCAGTTTTTGCCCATTCAGTATGATATTGGCTATGGGTTTGTCATAAATAGCTCTTATTATTTTGAGATATGTTCCATCATTACCTAGTTTATTGAGAGTTTTTAGCATGAAGGGTTGTTGAATTTTGTTGAAGGCCTTTTCTGCATCTTTTGAGATAATCATGTGGTTTTTGTCGTTGGTTCTGTTTATGTGATGGATTATGTTTATTGATTTGTGTATGTTGAACCAGCCTTGCATCCCAGGGATTATGCCCACTTGATCATGGTGGATAAGCTTTTTGATGTGCTGCTGGATTCGGTTTTCCAGTATTTTATTGAGGATTTTTGCATAGATGTTCATCAGGGATATTAGTCTAAAATTCTCTTTTTTTGTTGTGTGTCTGCCAGGCTTTGGTATCAGGATGATGCTGGCCTCATAAAATGCTTTAGGGAGGATTCCTTCTTTATCTATTCATTGGAATAATTTCATAAGGAATGTTACCTGCTGCTCCTCTTTGTACCTCTGGTAGAATTTGGTTGTGAGTCCGTCTGGTCCTGGACTTTTTTTGGTTGGTAGGCTATTAATAACTGCCTCAATTTCAGAGCCTGTTATTGGTCTATTCAGAGTTTCAACTTCTTCCTGCTTTAGTCTTGGGAGGGTGTATGTGTCCAGGAACTTATCCATTTCTTCTAGATTTTCTAGTTTATTTGTGTAGAGGTGTTCACAGTATTTTCTGATGGTAGTTTGTATTTCTGTGGTATCAGTGGTGATATCCCCTTTATCATTTTTATTGCACCTATTTGATTCTTCTCTCTTTTTTTCTTTATTAGTCTTGCTAGCGATCTATCAATTTTGTTGATATTTTCAAAGAACCAGCTCCTGGATTCATTGGTTTTTTTTGAAGGGTTTTTTTGTGTCTCTATCTCCTTTAGTTCTGCTCTGATCTTAATTATTTCTGGCCTTCTGCTAGCTTTTGAATGTGTTTGCTCTTGCTTCTCTAGTTCTTTTAATTGTGATGTTAGGGTGTCAATTTTAGATCTTTCCTGCTTTCTCTTGTGGGATTTAGTGCTATAAATTTCCCTCTACACACTGCTTTAAATGTGTCCC
>NW_012119932.1:4562837-4564573 GCF_000951035.1 Colobus angolensis palliatus
AATTATGTGATCAGTTTTAGAATAAGTGTGACATGGTGCTGAGAAGAATGTATATTCTGTTGATTTGGGGTGGAGAGTTCTGTAGATGTCTATTAGGTCCACTTGGTGCAGAGCTGAGTTCAAGTCCTGGATATCTTTGTTAACCTTCTCTCTCGTTGATCTGTCTAATATTGACAGTGGAATGTTAAAGTCTCCCATTATTATTGTGTGTAAGTCTAAGTCTCTTTGTAGGTCTCTAAGGAATTGCTTTATGAATCTGGGTGCTCTTGTATTTGGTGCATTACATTTAGGATAGTTAGCTCTTCTTGTTGAATTGATTCTTTGCCATTATGTAATTCTCTTTTGATCTTTGTTGGTTTAAAGTCTGTTTTATCGGAGACTAAGATTGTAACCCCTACGTTTTTTTGTTTGTTTGCTTTCCATTTGCTTGGTAGATCTTCCTCTATACCTTTATTTTCAGTGTATGTGTGTCTCTGCACATGAGATGTGTCTCTTGAATACAGCACACTGATGGGTCTTGACTCTATCTAATTTGCCAATCTTTGTCTTTTAATTGGGGCATTTAGCCCATTTACATTTAAGGTTAATATTGTTATGTGTGTATTTGATCCTGTCATTATGATGTTAGCTGGTTATTTTGCCCATTAGTTGTTGCAGTTTCTTCATAGCATCAAGGGTTTTTACAATTTGGCATGTTTTTGCAGTGGCTGGTACTGGTTTTTCCTTTCCGTGTTTACTGTTTCCTTCAGGAGCTCTTGTAAGGCTGGCCTGGTGGTGACAAAATCTCTCAGCATTTGTATGTAAAGGATTTTATTTCTCCTTCACTTATGAAGCTTAGTTTGGCTGGATATGAAATTCTGGGTTGAAAATTATTTTCTTTAAGAGTGTTGCATATTGGCCCCCACTGTCTTCCAGCTTGTAAGTTGTCTGCCAAGAGATCTGCTGTTAGTCTGATGGGCTTCATTTTGTGGGTAACCTGACTTTTCTGTCTGGCTGCCCTTAACATTTTTTCCTTCATTTCAACCTTGGTGACTCTGACAATTATGTGTCTTGGGGTTGCTCTTCTTGAGGAGTATCTTTGTGGTGTTCTCTGTATTTCCTGAATTTGAATGTTGGCCTATCTTTCTAGGTTGGGGAAGTTCTCCTGGATAGTATCTTGAAGAATGTGTCACAGCTTGTTTCCATTCTCCCCGTCACTTTCAGGTACACCAATCAAATGTAGATTTGGTCTTTTCACATAGTCCCATATTTCTTGGAGGTTTGTTCATTTCTTTTTACTCTTTTTTCTCTAAACTTGTCTTCTCACTTTATTTCATTAATTTGATCTTCAATCACTTATACCCTTTCTTCCACTTGATCAAATTGGCTATTGAAGTTTGTGCATGCGTCACGAAGTTCTTGTGCCATGGTTTTTCAGCTCCTTCAGGTCATTTAAGGTCTTCTCTACATTGTTTATTCTAATTAGCTATTTGTCTAACCTTTTTTCAAGGTTTTTAGCTTCCTTGTGATGGGTTAGAACAGTCTCCCTTAGCTCTGAGAAGTTTGTTATTACCGACCTTCTGAAGCCTACTTCTGTCAACTCATCAAAGTCATTCTCCCTCTAGCTTTGTTCCATTGCTGGCAAGGGGCTGCAATCCTTTGGAGGAGAAGAGGCGCTCTGGTTTTTAGAATTTTCAGCTTTCTGCTCTGATTTCTCCCCATCTTTGTGGTTTTATCTACCTTGGGTCTTTTTTTTT
>NW_012119932.1:4566033-4575508 GCF_000951035.1 Colobus angolensis palliatus
TATTTCTGAGTGCTCTGTTCTGTTCCATTGGTCTATATCTCTGTTTGGGTACCAGTACCATCCTGTTTTGGTTACTATAGCCTTGTAGTATAGTTTGAAGTCAGGTAGCATGATGCCTCCAGCTTTGTTCTTTTGGCTTAGGATTGTCTTGGCAATGTGGGGTCTTTTTTGTTTCCATATGAACTTTAAAGCAGTTTTTTCCAATTCTGTGAAGAAAGTCATTGGTAGCTTAATGGGGATGATTATTGATTATTCTAGTTATCCATTCATCCATTATTTTTTCAAGGTTTTTAGTTTCTTTGCCGTGGGTACGTAATTCCTCCTTTAGCTCTGAGAAGTTTGATTGAGTGAAGTCTTCTTCTCTCAACTCATCAAAGTCGTTCTCCATCCAGCTTTGTTCCGTTGCTGGCAATGAGCTGCATTCCTTTGGAGTGGGAGATGCACTCTGATTTTTTGAATTTCCAGCTTTTCTGCACTGCTTTTGCCCATCTTTATGATTTTATCTGCCTTTGGTCTTTGATGATGGAGACGTACTAATGGGGTTTTGGTGTAGGTGTCCTTTCTGTTTGTTAGTTTTCCTTCTAACAGTCAGGACCCTCAGCTGCAGGTCTGCTGGAGTTTACTTGAGGTCCACTCCAGACCCTGTTTGCCTGGGTATCCGCAGCGGAGGCTGCAGAAGATAGAATGTTGCTGAACAGTGAGTGTTGCTGTCTGATTCTTGCTCTGGAAGTTTCGTCTCAGAGGTGTACTCAGCCGTGTGAGGTGTGAGGTGTTGGTCTGCACCTAATGAGGGATGTCTCCCAGTTAGTCTACTCAGGGGTCAGGGACCCACTTGAGCAGGCAGTCTGTCTGTTCTCAGATCTCAACCTCCGTGCTGGGAGAACCACTGCTCTCTTCAAAGCTGTCAGGGACATTTACATCTGCAGAGGTTTCTGCTGCTTTTTGTTTAACTATGCCCTGTCCCCAGAGGTGGAGTCTATAGAGGCAGGCAGACCTCCTTGAACTGTGGTGGGCTCCACCCAATTCAAGGTTCCCGGTTCCCAGCGGCTTTGTTTACCTACTTAAGCCTCAGCAATGGCGGGCACCCCTCCCCCAGCCTTGCTGCCGCCTTGCAGTTAGATCTCAGACTGCTGTGCTAGCAGTGAGGGAGGCTCTGTGTGTGGGACCCTCCAGGCCAGGTGTGGGATATAATCTCCTGGTGTGCCATTTGCTAAGACCCTTGGTAAAGCGCAGTATTAGGGTGGGAGTTACCCGATTTTCCAGGTGTTGTGTGTCTCAATTTTATTTGCACTGACTTACGATTTGTATGTAACTTAATGTATGCAAGCTAAACCTGAATTAAAAGGAAAAAAGGGCCAGGTGTGGTGGCTGACCCCTGTAATCCCAGCACTTTGGGAGGCCAAGGCAGGCAGATCACTTGAGGTCAGGAGTTTGAGACCAGCCTGGGAAACATATTGAAACTCTGTCTACTAAAAATACAAAAATGAGCTCAGTGTGGTGGCACCTGTAGTTCCAGTTACTCAGGAGGCTGATGCAGGAGAATCACTTGAACCTGGGAGGTGGAGGTTACAGTGAGCCCAGATTGTACCACTAAACTCCAGCCTGGGCAACAAAGAGAGACCCTGTCTCAAAAAAAGAAAAAAATTAAAGCACTAAGTGTATTATTTCAAGTTATACTGTCAACCCTTAGAACAACTTTTAAAAAGGGAGAAGAAAAAGAGCCACCTATCAGGACTGACTTGGGAAATAAAAATTTTACTTTTTATTTTATACTGCTCTATGAAATTTGCATTTTGCTTGTTTATTAGTGGCTTTTGTATAGTATGCAAATATTTCTTAATTTTGTAAGGTATCCTTTAATATTTCATGTTATATGTATATTATGATTTATCATCTTTTATATTATCTGATACATTATTAAAAGTTCTTCCTAGAAGGGTGAATTTATGTTTTGCTTTTTCTCCTTTTCTATAGTGTATGACTCTCAGGTGCACAACTTTGAAAAATGAGGAGTTAAAAGCTTTCTTTTTAAAAAAGGAATAGGAAAAACCATTTAGAGAAATGTTGCCTACTCTTTCAAGTTAAAAAAATATGTCTAGACCAGTTTTAAACAAAATTGTGCAGAATTTTCAGAAGAATGGTGGTAGTAAATGATGTGTTTTATATGCAAAGACATTGCCTAATTTAGATTTAATGGTAAATTTGTTCATATTATGAGAGCCTAAAAAGGCAATCATTTTATTTTATTTAGAGGAATAGGATTAAGATCACTTAATTTGATTTAATTTAGCAACTACTCCCTTTATTACAAAATTAAGAGAATCATGTTCTTTTCTTAACAAAAACTATGATTTAAAAGTTTTTCCATTATATGAAGTTTTAGGAAATTAAACTAAAAAAATAATATGTCACCTTTAGGAGTGCTAAAAAAGAAAATGGTTTTCAAATTTGGCAACCTCATCACTCCTATTGCTGCTTTCTGTATAAAATTCATTTTAAAGTATTTACTTTTTTTCTTTCATAAATACTTCAGTGTATCTACAAGAGGAGAAGTGATAAATGAATGAGGTGCATCATGATCACTCGTTTACTCACCTTAGCAGCTTGCTTTTCATTGTACTATTATAATGTAGAAACTCTTTTGATTTGCTTTGATTTTTTGTTACACACCTACACAGGTAAAGACTATTTGGAAAAGCTTTTAGGTGATGTTTCTTCAGTGTGGCTCAAGGCTAACCCCCTGACAGAATCACCTGAAATGCCCATTAAAGGTTCGCAGTGCTGGGCTGAACCTCAAAACTCCTTGGGGCACATTTGAGAAACTTCTGTGGGTCTTTCTCCATGAAAATTTTAACTAGATACAAACTCAGGCCATGCAGATAGGGTAAAAGTGAAAGGGTTTTAAGACTTGTTTGGCCTGGTGTCAACTGGAAAAAGTGTATTCTACTCAACGTCACTCATATTCAGATTTTTACAGAACACTGTGCTAAGCAAACCAAGCACATCTGCAGGCCCCGGACAGACTATCGCTGCTAGAGGGGTAATGACTCACTGTAGATTGCCAATCAGTTTACTACGTTAAATTGTTGGTTATCCAAGCACAACTACTATTGTGACAGATGGATTCGCAGATTGGCCATTAATTGATATTAATTAAACACCCTTTAGTAGTTTAATAAGAAATCAAAATGCAGAAAGAGAAAAAAAAAGAAGAGAAGAGAGATTATTGAAGTGGAAGGACTACAGAGGCAAAAGACAATTTGTTAAAAAAAGAGAAGCATTGTTACTGATGGAAACCAAATTAGAGCTTCAATCTAAAGATCTGCTTGTCTCTTCTAAGTAAAAGCACACAGTATATTTGTTTTTATGTAGAAATCCAGAGAAGACTGTTGTAAAAACTGAAAATAGTAAGCAGCTAGAAGGGCCCAGATGTTTGTTTAGGCTTTGCTGGTCTCCCAGGAGCCCGGCTCGTATTTCAGCCGAGAGCATGCAGCGTCCTTGGCCCAGGGCCACTGCTTGCCTCACAGTGAGACAAGCCAGGATCAGGGTTTGGCTTGACGAACATTTTGTTAACTTATAATTTATTTAGAGACATTAATTGAACCAGGATGATTAAAACTTTTTGAATTAACAGAGTTTAGGATGCATAACTCAGCATCTTGGCAGTTTTCCAATACACAGTTTTCTATATTGGAATTTTAAAATCTGATGTAAAATTTCAATACACCATTTTAGTTTATAGATGGACTTAGCTAAATTTAAGTAAAAATTATACAAGTTCTCTCTTGTGGTAACTTTAAACTACAAACCCTAACCTGGATTATAAATACCTTCTAATCCCTAGTGGGAAAATTAAAAATATTTGGTATTTCATGGCAAAGTTCTTACTTGAAAGAAAAATGTTTTTAGGATTCAGTTTATTTTAAGAAATAATTTGCCGTCATTATGACTCTTCAACTAATTATACACTTAAATTAGTTATGTATATTTAACAGCAATACCAATAATCATACACTATATAACCTTATATTACAACACAGTTTATATATTTACTATTTTGTTTTTGTGCCCTGAGGCAGTGATATCAAAGTTACAGCCTTAAAGATCAAATTAAAGGAGGATTTCTGAGCTTCAATTTCTGACTCTGTTCTCTATGGATTCCCAGACCACTCAGACAACTGCCTACTATTTTTGAAGCCTTGAGGAGCCCCCAAATACCTAGACAGCATTGTGTTCTGAGGCAGAAGTTACGGGTTGAGAACATCACTGTTTGCAAAGTTAGGACTCAAAAGCTATGAAAGAGGCTTGTCTTGTGGTAAGTCAGGGGTGAAGACAATAGATCCCATTGTGCCTTTGGAGAGGGGTACCAGCTGGCATTGGTAGACCCCTCTCTTCTAGCATTGGCAGATAAACCTCAGTTCTCCACCCACTGAGGGACTTTATACCTACAGATGCGAATCAGCCAAAAAGACCACTCACATAATTCAGGAGGATGCTATAACTTGAAGGTGGCATGCTACCAGACAACCAAAGTAGTTGGCACCTAAGAAGCTGACTTCATTTAAGGAATCAAAGAAAATTTTAATAGTAATGTAGTGAGTGTTGAAGGACATACAGTAAAGCACAAAAGAAGTTTTCTGAAAGGACAGAACCTGACTGCTTTTTTTTTTTGAGACGGAGTCTCACTCTGTTGCCCAGGGTGAAGTATAGTGGTGTGATCTTGGTTCACTGCAACCTCTGCCTCCTGGTTTCAAGCAATTCTCCTGCCTTGGCCTCCCGAGTAGCTGGGATTACAGGAGTGCACCACCACACCTGGCTAATTTTTGTATTTTTAGTAGAGACAGGTTTCACCATGTTGGTCAGGCTGGCCTCGAACTTCTGACCTCAGGTAATCCACCCACCTCGGCCTCCCAAAGTGCTGGGATTACAGGTGTGAGCCACCATGCTTGGCCTTAACTGTGCATTTTAAAGGTCAACAGGTGAACTGAAAAACAAAGTGGTCACAGCTGAACACGCTGTCAGAGTTGTAGTAGACTCAACGGAGAACATATTCCATCACACAGAAAAAATTCATGAGTCACGAAGAAAAGGTTACAAATTTTAGAAGTCCCAGAAGGAAAAGAATAAAGAAAGACTTGGTCTTTGGATTGATAGCGATCACTGAGTTATGAACCAGAACAATGAAAAAAATACAGTCATATCTTGGTGGAACTTCTATATTCCAGGGACAAAGTCTTACAAGCTTTCAGCTGGAGAGAATGGGACTTTATAAGGGAAAAAGAATTAAACAAGTAACAGTCTTCTCACCTACAGCACTGGAAGCTGGAAAATATCAAAACCACTTTCGGAGGGCAGTGAGAGATCCAAGAATCCTTTACACAGCCAAGTGATGGCAAAAGAAAAGGCATTTTTAACACACAAAGAGCTCTCAGGAAAATGTACAACCATGTTCTCTTTCTGAGGAAACGCCCCAAGGAACAACTGCAGACAAGTTGAAATCAAAGAATATCTCAATATAGTAAAAAATAATAATAAAGTACAAAGAATAAGACTGGGTATTGAATCTTGTACTACCTCTAGTTAAATATAAGTGGATGGTGATTGTGTGTCTGAGAACTGCAGTGTAACCATTAAGTGGGGATGCTTCTCACAGATGTTTCCACCACATTTACCCTCTCCTTCCCACATCATCACTCTTCCCCTTCTTACAAGGGCAGCATTACAAGCATGGTTGAGAATCCCCTGTCTAAAACCCTTCTCTGACCCCTTCCTCCCTCTGCAGACATTCCCATTTCTGCTGTTTCCATTCCACAGCGGAACTTCTCTTAGTTCCTGTCTCCTATTCTTCACCTCCTATTCTCTCATTCCTCTGCTGAAATTTCTCTTGTGAATGTCACTACTAACCTTCTTGTTACCAAAGCCAGTTGATATGGTTAGAATTTGTGTCCTCGCCCAAATCTCATGTTGAATTGATTCCCCAATGTTGGAGGAGGGGCCTGGTGAAAGGTGATTGGATCATTGGATGGATTTTCCCCTTGCTGTTCTGGTGAAAGCGAATGAGTTCTCAGGAGATCTGGTTGTTTCAATGGTGTAGCACTTCCCCCTTCTCTCGCTTCCTCCTGCTCCAGTCATGCTTCCCCTGCCTTCCGCCATGATTGTAAATTTCCTGAGGTTTCCCCAGCCATCCTTCCTGTATAGCCTATGGAACCATGAGCCAATGAAACCTCTTTTCTTTATAAAATACCCAGTCTTAGGTATTTATTTATTGCAGTGTGTAAACAGACTGATATGTCACTGGTTATTTCTTTTTACCCAGTTGTACTGCACCTCTCCACTTTCTAACATTGTCTGATACCTCAGTTCTCTACCTACTGAGGAATTACATACCTAAGGATATAAATCAGCCAAGAAAAACCACTAATCATCTAGGAGGATGCTATAACTTGAAGGAGGCATGCTACCAGATAAGCAAAGCAGTTGGCATCAAAGAAGCAGGATTAGTTGAAGGAGTAAATGAGATCTGTAGGATTTGACACGGCTGTGGCCGTGGACAGTTCCCTCTTTCTTAAAATGCTTTCTTCTCTTGCATTTCATGACATCACACTCTTGACTTCAAGGTCTCCTCCTTCCTTGTTAGCATGGAACAGGGCTAGCATACTAGGTCTTTCTTGGTTTCTGCCACACCAACTCTCTAAGCTCCTCCAATCCTATGGATTTAAATGCCATATATATGCCAATGATTTCCAAAATTTCTATCCCAACTCCTAACATCTCCACCAAACTCTACATTCATATTCCTAATGACTTACAACTCTACCTGGATATCCCAAGAATTATTCCCGATTTCTCTCTCCAGAAAAAAGAAACACAAAAAAAAGAAACAACTAAAATCTACTTCTTCTCTAGTCTTCTTCACTTATAGCACCACCATCCACCTAATTTATGAAGCCCCCAAATTAGGTAGTCATAAGTGAATAATAAGTCTTTTCTAATAAGTCTTTAATAACAAACTCCTCCGAGCTAAAGGAGCATGTTGTAACCCAATGCAAAGAAGCTAAGAACCTTGAAAAAAGGTTAGACGAATTGCCAACTAGAATAACCAGTTTAAAGAAGAAAATAAATGGCCCTATGGAGCTGAAAAACACAGCATGAGAACTTTGTTGAAGCATATACGAGTATCAATAGCCGAATCGATCCAGCAGAAGAAAGGATATCAGAGATTAAAGATCAACTTAATGAAATAAAGTAAGAAGACAACATTAGAGAAAAAGGAATAAAAAGGAACAAACAAAGCCTCAAAGAAATATGGGAATATGTGAAAAGACCATATCTGCGTTTGACTGGTGTACCTGAAAGTGACAGGGAGAATAGAACCAAGTAGGAAAACACTCTTCAAGATATTATGCAGGGGAACTTCCCCAACCTAGCAAGACAGGCCAACATTCGAATTCAGGAAATACCGAGAACACCACAAAGATACTCCCCGAGAAGAGCAACTCCAAGACATATAATCATCAGATTCACCAAGGTTGAAATGAAGGAAAAAATGTTAAGAGCAGCCAGAGAGAAAGGTCGGGTTACCCACAAAGGGAAGCCCATCAGGCTAACAGCAGATCTCTCAACAGAAACCCTATAGGCCAGAAGACAGTGGGGGCCAATATTCAAAATTCTTAAAGGAAATAATTTTCAACCCAGAATTTCATATCCAGCCAAACGAAACTTCATAAGAGAAGGAGAAATAAAATCCTTTACAAACAAATGCTGAGAGATTTTGTCGCCACCAAGCCTGCCTTATAAGAGCTCCTGAAGGAAGCATTAAACATGGAAAGGAACAACTGGTACCAGCCACTGCAAAAACATACTAAATTGTAAAGACCATTGATGCTATGAAAAAACTGCATCAACTAACAGGCAAAATAAACAGCTAGCATCATAATGACAGGATCAAATTCACACATAACAATATTAACCTTAAATGTAAATGGGCTAAATGCCCCAATTAAAAGACACAGACTGACAAACTGGATAAAGAGTCAAGACCCATCAGTGTGCTGTATTAAGGAGACCCATCTCACATGCAGAGACACACATAGGCTCAAAATTAAGGGATAGAGGAATATTTATGAAGCAAATGGAAAGCCAAAAAAAAAAAAAAACAAAAAGCAGGAGTTGCAATCCTCATCTCTTATAAAACAGACTTTAAACCAAAAAAGATCAAAAGAGACAAAGAAGGGGATTATATAATGGTAAGAGATCAATGCAACAAGAAGACCTAACTATCCTAAACACATATGCACCCAACACAGGAGCACCCAGATTCATAAAGCAAGTTCTTAAAGACCAACAAAGAGACTTAGACTCCCACAGAATAATAGTGAGAGGCTTTAACATCCCACTGTCAATATTAGATGGATCAATGAGACAGAAAATTAACAGGTTATTCAGCACTTGAACTCAGCTCTGCACCAAGCGGACCTAATAGAAACCTACAAAACTCTCCACCCCAAATCAACAGAATATACATTCTTCTCAGCCTCACATCGCACTTATTCTAAAATTGACCACATAATTGGAAGTAAAACACTCCACAGCAAATACATAAGAATGGAAATCATAAAAACAGTCTCTCAGACCACACAATCAAATTAGAACTCAGGATTAAGAAACTCACTCATAACCACACAACTACATGGAAACTGAACAACCTGCTCCTGAATGAATATTAGGTAAATAACAAAATGAAGGCAGAAATAAAGATGTTATTTGAAACCAATGAGAGCAAAGACACAACGTACCAGAATCTCTGGTACACATTTAAAGCAGTATGTACAGGGAAATTTATAGCACTAAATACCCATAAGAGAAAGCAGGAAAGATCTAAAATTGACACCCTAACATCACAATTAAAAGAACTAGAGAAGCAAGAGCAAACAAATTAAAAAACTAGGAGAAGACAAGAAATAACTAAGATCAGAGCAGAACTGAAGGAGATAGTGAAACAAAACACTCTTCAAAAAATCAGTGAATCCAGGAGCTTGTTTTTTGAAAAGATCAACAAAACAGACTGCTAGCTACACTAATTAAGAAGAAAAGTGAGAAGAATCATATAGACACAATAAAAAATGATACAGAGGACATCACCCTGATCCCACAGAAATACAAACTACCGTCAGAGAATACTATAAACACCTCTATGCAAATAAACTAGAAAATCTAGAAGAAATTGGTAAGTTCCTGGAAGCATACACCCTCCCAAGTCTAAACCAGAAAGAAGTCAAATCCCTGAAGAGACCAATAACAAGTTCTGAAATTAAGGAAGTAATCAATAGCCTACCAACCAAAAGAAGTCCAGGACTAGATGAATTCACAGCTGAATTCTACCAAAGGTACAAAAAGGAGCTGGCACCATTCCTTCTGAAATGATTCCAATCAATAGAAAAAGAGGGAATCCTCCCTAACACATTTTATGAGGCCA
>NW_012119932.1:4576153-4594558 GCF_000951035.1 Colobus angolensis palliatus
GGAGTCTCAGGATAAAAAATCAATGCGCAAAAATCACAAGCATTCCTATATGCCAATAATAGACAAACAGAGAGCCAAATTGTGAGTGGACTCCCATTCACAATTGCTACAAAGAGAATAAAATACCTAGGAATACAACTTACAAGGGATGTGAAGGACCTCTTCAAGGAAAACTACAAACCATTGCTCAAGGAAATAAGAAAGGACACAAACAAATGGAAGAACATTCCATGCTCATGGATAGGAAGAATCAATATAGTGAAAATGGCCATATTGCCCAAAGTAATATATAGATTCAATGCTATCCCCATCAAGCTACCATTGACTTTCTTCACAGAATTGGAAAAAACTACTTTAAACCTTGTATGGAACCAAAAAAGAGCCTGCATAGCCAAGACAATCCTAAGCAAAAGGAATAAAGCTGGAGACATCACGCTACCTGACTTCAAACTATGCCTCAAGGCTACAGTAGCCAAAACAGCATGGTACTGGTACTAAAACTGATATATAGACCGATGAAACAGAACAGAGGTTTCACAAATAGTACCACACATCTACAGCCATCTGATCTTTGACAAACCTGACACAAACAAGCAATGGGGAAAAGATTCCCTATTTAATAAATGGTGTTGGGAAAAGTGGCTAGCCATATGCAGACAACTGAAACTGGACCCCTTCTATACACCTTATACAAATATCAACTCAAAATGGATTAAAGACTTAAAGGTAAGACCTGAAACCATAAAAATCCTAGAAGAAAACTTGGGCAATACCATTCAGGACATAGGCATGGGCAAAGACTTCATGTCTAAAACACCAAAAGCAATGGCAACAAAAGCCAAAATTGACAAATGCGATCTAATTAAACTAAAGAGCTTCTGCACGGCAAAAGAAACTGTCATCAGAGTGAACAGGCAACCTACAGAATGGGAGAAAATTTTTGCAATCTATCCATCTGACAAAGGGCTAATGTCCAGAATCTACAAAGAACTTAAACAAATGTACAAGAAAAAAACAACCCTATCAAAAAGTGGACAAAGGATATAAACAGACACATCTCAAAAGAAGACATTTATGCAGCCAACAAACATACAAAAAAATGCTCATCATCACTGGTCATCAGAGAAATGCAAATCAAAATCACAATGAGATACCATCTCATGCCAGTTAGAATGGCGATCATTAAAAAGTTGGAAACAACAGATGTTGGACAGGATGTGGAGAAATAGGAAGGCTTTTACACTGTTGGTGGGAGTGTAAATTAGTTCAACCGTTGTGGAATACAGTGTGGCGATTTCTCAAGGATCTAGAACTAGAAATACCATTTGATCCAACAATTTCATTACTGGGCATATACCCAAAGGATTATAAATCATTCTACTATAAAGACACATGCACACGTTGTTTACTGTGGCACTATTCACAATAGTAAAGACGTGGAACCAACCCAATGTCCCTCAGTGACAGACTGGATAAAGAAAATGTGACACATATACACCATGAAATACTGTGCGGCCATATAAAAGGATGAATTCATGTCCTTTGCAGGGACATAGATGAAGCTGGAAGCCATCTTTCTCAGCAAACTAACACAAGAACAGAAAAACAAATGCCGCTTGTTCTCACTCATAAATGGGTGTTAAACAATGAGAACACAGGGACACAGTGAGGGGGACATCACACACTGGGGCCTGTCGAGGGGTGGGGGGATAGAGGAGGGATAGCATTAGGAGAAATACCTAATGTAGGTGACGGGTTGATGGGTGCAGCAAACCACCATGGCATGTGTTTACCTATGTAGCAAACCTCCCAGTTCTGCACATGTACCCGAGAACTTAAAGTATAATAAAAAATTAATTAATTAAAATAATAACTGCAACAATTTTAAAAACATTTATTTTCCAGGCACTATGGCCCACACCTGTAATCCCAGCACTATGGGAAGTCAAGGCAGGAGGATCCCTTGAAGTCAGGAGTTCAAAACCTCAATACCAACCTGGGCAACATAGTGAGACTCCACCTCTACAAAAAATTAAATAATTGGCTAGTCATGGTAGCACATGCCCATATCCCCAGCCACTCGGGAGGCTGAGGAAGGAGGATCGCTTGAGCCCAGGAGTTCGAAGTTGCAGTGTGCTATGATTATGCCACTGCACTCCAGGCTAGGCGACAGAATGAGATTCTGTGTCTAAAATCAATCAATCAATCAATCAATCAATCAATGTTCAATGAGTTCCTATCACACTTAAAATAAAAGTCCTCATTCCTTACCTGAGCCCTTCAAGGCCTTTCAAAAACTACCTGTGCCCACCTCTAAGACCAATCCCACACCATATGATCATCATACATGCAATTCCCTCGGGCTGAATACTCTTCCTGCTGGTCTCCTCATGGCTTCTACTACTTCTGCTGACAGCCTTGCCTGGTCACTTTCTATCACTTCCTATCAACCTATTTTTTAAAATATGTTTTGTTTTCTTGTTGTCTTGTTATGTAACTTCTCTACTATACTTATATATGGCAATATCTCTACAGCCGAAAGACCACTGGCATACAATATGTAGTTAATAAATATTTGTTGATGAAATATTTAAGTGAAGAGGTTGCCTACTAAGGAAAGCTTAATAATGACCTGAAACCAATGTTATGAATTTTCTTAGCAAAACCAAGGAGGTATTTTATTTCCTCATTTATTTGGCATAGAGTGTCAGATGAAAGGGATCAGGCTAGTAATAGAGACTGGGGAAATAAAAATGTTCTCAAGTCTTAGGGTGGAAAGGGAGTGGGAAATAAAATTTTCTAGCTGGGGAAAGATATAAGTATTTTATCCTGTCATATGTATGGAGAAATAATGACTTAACTATGGCTATTTGAAGTAGTAGGATAAAACTTCAGATAAAAGCCTCTAAGGAAAAAAATAGCTACCCACTAATTACAGATATATAGTGGATCTTTTAAGATATCAGAAAGATTTTAAAAATTAAAAGCATGGTCAATTCTAACAAAAGCACAGTGAGAAAAAAGATTATTTTAAGCAAACCATGATAAATAATAAACATTAAATAAGATGGAACGAATAAAACAGAAACACAATACATATTAATGAATTAAACTTCCCTAACAGGAGAGTGTATGTTTGATATTTACAAAATCTTAGCCATATGCTCGTTATAGAGAGGACAAAGGAAGGCTGAAATAAAAATTAAGATAAATGTGAAAGGTTTAAGACTACTATGAAGATGTTTCAGGAACATTCCATTGCTCTCAAATATGCAAACACATATCCAAAGAACTGGGGACAATGAAATGGTGGCTTTTAGCCCACTGGAAAGGGATGATACTACTCAACCTGCCTATAGCACTTGCAGTTCCAAGAATACACCACACTCTCCTGCCTCAACCTTGCCCAGGTTGTTTATCTTCCTAGAACAGCCTCTCTTCCCTCCTCCTTTTCCCTGATTCCTAGTAGACCCTTTGTTTAGAAGTTCCCCTCCCATGAAGACTTCCCTGATTCCTAAATATAGAAGCCCTCCAATAGACTCCATAACATCTTGTGCTTATCCCTACTGTAGCACTTGTCACACTGGCTCATAATTGCCTATTTACTTGTCTGTCTCTCTATATATCTATACATTCCTGGAAAGAGGGAATGTGTCATGTTCACTTGCATATCCCCAGGGCCCAACGAAAGAGTAGCTACTTAATAAATATTTGTTGAGAGGTGAGTATGATTTTCTATCACCCATTCACCCATGACTTCTTCTTTTTTGAGACGGAGTCTCGCTCTGTCGCCTAAGCTGGAGTGCAGTGGCCAGATCTCAGCTCACTGCAAGCTCCGCCTCCCGGGTTTACGCCATTCTCCTGCCTCAGCCTCCCAAGTAGCTGGGACTACAGGCACCCGCCACCTCACCCGGCTAGTTTTTTGTATTTTTTAGTGGAGACGGGGTTTCACCGGGTTAGCCAGGATGGTCTCGATCTCCTGACCTCGTGATCCGCCCGTCTCGGCCTCCCAAAGTGCTGGAATTACAGATGACTTCTTTTAAAATCCTTAATACAGTTTCTGTCCTAGGAGGATCTAGGAGGCACCTTAAAGTTTACCAGACACAACCTCCTATTTAGGACTTGAATTCCCTGCAATCACCTACACCAGTTGGTTATTTAGCCTCTGCTTAGAGTCTCTAATGATGAGAAGCTCATTCCTATGAAAAGAGAATTTTGAAATCTTTGAGTTGCTCCAACTATAGGAAACATGGTTTAGAGTTTACACTGCCTGCTTATATCAGAGTGTTAAAGACTCTCACTGTTGTTACCTTTACTTTTACTGTTTCATTCTGGGTGTTTTCTTCCTTAGCCATACATATTTGAGCGGGGTAGATGATTTAGGTAAATAATGTTGAGTAGGTAAGAAAGGAGTAAAAAAGCAAGGCAAGAAAAAAGAGGAAATGATCTTAAGAGTAGCTATAATACCATTTTAATAAAAGAATCTGTAATTTATATTGGGCAAATACAAATCAGAGGACTGCTGGTTGTAGGTAAGATGATGTAAGCATACTCCACCCTGTCTCTCAGTAAATGCAGCTATGAAACCTGGAAAGAAGGCATGAAGTGGCTACTTGGCCCAGAGAAGATGCATCTCCATGAAAGGTTTAAAAGAGACCCTCAGCATCTCTAGCCAGATTGGTTGGTAAAGGTGTTTTCCACATAAAACCAGTTCATAAATACTGGGAGAGGTGACTATTTTTTCAAATGCAAAAATGATAACAAAACAAGGCATAAAAAGAATCGGGGAAACATGGCCCAATCAATGGCTCAAAATAAATCTCTAGAAACCAACCCTAAAGAAACATAGAACCATGAATTACCCAAAAAAGAATTGAAAACAGTCATCTTAAGGAAGCTCAATGTATTACAAGGGAACATAGACAATTAAAATCAGAAAAATGTGAGATCAACAAATTGAGAATAACAACAAAGAGATGGAAACTGTAGAAAAGTGCCAAACAGAAATTCTGGAGCTGAAGCATCCAACAACTAAATTGAAAAATTCCATAAAGGAAATCAAGAAAGAATCATCAAAACAGGTCATTTGAAATTATTAAGTCAGAGGGACAAAAATAAAAATAATGAGGAAAATTGAAGAAAGCCTAAGCGTTACGCAGACCAATCTACATATTATGGGCAACTCAGAAGGAGAAGAGAGAAAGAGAATGGGTAGAAAGCTGATTTTAAGAAATAATGGCCCAAAATGTCCCAAATATGAAGAAGAAAATGGACATCCAAATTCAAGAAACTCAACACTAGGATGAACCCAAAGAGGCTCACACTAAGACACATTATAATGAAACTGTCAAAAGTTAAAGACAAAGAATCTTGAAAGCAGCAAAAGAAAAGTGATTTGTCACAAACAAGGAGAGCTTTCATAGATTTCTCAGTGCAACATTACAAACCAGAAGGGAGTGGACTGACATATTCAAAGACCTAAAAGAAAAAGAACTTCCAACCAAGAATACTGTCTCTAGCAAAAATGTCCTCCAAAAATGAAGGAGAAATAAAGTTCTTCCTGAATAAACAAAAGCTGAGGAAATTTATCACCACTAAACCTCCCTTACAAGAATTGTAAAAGACAGCTCTTCAAGTTGAAATGAAAGAATGCTATCAGCAACACGATAGTATATGAAAATATAAAGCCTTTGGTAAAGGTAAATATGTAAACAAATACAGAATTCTGTAAATACTATAGTGATCATGTATAAATCATTCTCAATTCAGATACAGAGTTTAAAAGACAAAAGCATAAGAAACAGCTACAACTATAAAATTATGTGTTTCCATCCATTTTGTGCTACTATAACAAAATACCTGACCTAGGTAATTTATAATGAACAGAATTTATTGGCGGCTCACAGTTCTGAAAACTGGGAAGTCCAATATCAAGGTGCCAGCATCTAACAAGGGCCTTCTTGCTGTGTCATCCTTGGGAGAAAGCAACAGAGTGAGAGGGGGCAAGAGAGAGCAAGAGGAGGCCAAAGTCACTCACAGCACCAATTCCACCCATGAGTGCAGAGCCCTCGTAGTCTAATCACCTCTTAAAAGTCCCACCTCTTAATACTATTACAATGGCAATTAAGTTTTAACATGAGTTCTGGAGGGGACAAACATTTAACCATAGCACTATGGTAATAAATACCAAATATAAAAACATAATTTGTGACACTGATAACATTAAGTGAGAAGAGGTAAAGAAGTACAGAAGTGTATGCAATTGAAGTTATTGTTATAAGATGTTTTATGTAATTCTCATCATAACCACAAGGAAAATATCTACAGAAGATGCACACAAGAAAATGAGAAAGGAATCAAAGCATGTCACTATTAAAAATTCAACAAAACACAAAGGAAGGCAGCAAGCGAGAAAAAGAGGAACAAAATAACTACAATACATACAGGAAACAATGAACAAAGTGTCAATAGTAAATCATTATCATTCCCTAACAGTAATTACTTTAAATGTAAATTAATTAAACTATCCAATCAAAAGGCATAGAGTGGCTGAATGGATTTTTAAAAATCAAAATCGAACTATATGTTGTCTACAAGAGACTCACGTTAGACATAAAGACATTCTCCACTTCCAATAATGGATAGATCAACCAAATAGATGACCAACAAGGAAAGAGAGGACTTGTTTGACACTATAGACCAATTGGACCTAAGAGACATAAACAGAACATCCCACCCAACAACAGCAGAATACCCTTTTCCAGAATAGATCACATGTTAGGTCATGAAATAAGTCTTAACAAACTTAAGATTGAAATCATACCAAGACTCTTTTCCAACCACAGTGTAGTAAAACTAAAAAATCAATAGCAAAAGGCAAAATGGAAAATCCAAAATATGTGGAAATGAAACAACACATACTTTAACAATCAATGGGTCAAAGAAGAAATCACAAGGGAAATTAGAAAATATATGGAGACAAATCAAAACAAAGACACATCTCAAAAATTATGGGATACATCAAAGGCAGTAGTAAGTAATTTCTCTGTTTGCAGAAGACAGCATCTTATATGTAGAAAACTCAAAAGATTACACAAAAAACTTAGATCTAATAAACAAATTCAGCAAAATAGTATATGAAATCAACAGACAAAGACAGCTGCATTTCTATACATAATGAATAATCTGAATAGGAAATTTATAAATGATCCCATCTATAATAGCATCAAAAAGAATAAAATAGGAATAAACTTAACCAAGAAGTCTAGAGATTTGTACACAGAAAACTACAAAACATCACTGAAAGACATCGAGGAAGATAGAAATATATAGAAAGGTATACTGTGTTCATGGATTGGAAGACTTAATGTTGTCAAAATATCCATACTACCCACAGCAATCTACAGATTCAACACACTCTTCATCAAAGTATCAATAGCATTTTTGCAGAAATAGAAAAAAATCCTAATATTCATATGGAATCTCAACCCTGAAGAGCCAAACCAATCTTGAGAAAGAAATACAAAGCTAGAAGCCTCCCACTTCCTGATTTCAAAACATATTACAGGGCCAGGCACGGAGGCTCAGCCTGTAATCCCAGCACTTTGGGAGGCTGAGGCAGGTGGATCACGAGGTCAGGAGATCGAGACCATCCTGGCTAACATAGTGAAACCCCATCTCTACTAAAAATACAAAAAATTAGCCGGGCATGGTGGCAGACACCTGTAGTCCCAACTACTTGGGAGACTGAGGCAGGAGAATGGCATGAACCCAGGAGGCGGAGCTTACAGTGAACCAAGATCACACCACTGCACTCCAGCCTGGGCAACAGAGCAAGACTCCATCTCAAAAATAAAAATAAAAACATTATAAAGCTACAATATGGTACTGGCATTAAGATAGACATGTACACCAAAGGACAGGATAGAAAACTGAGAAATAAATGCTCATGTGTATGGTCAAATGATCTTCAACAAAGGTGCCAAGGCTACACAATGGGGAAAAGATAGTCTCTTCAACAAATGATGTTGATAAAACTTAATATCCATGTAACAAATGAACGAAGTTGGACCCTTACCTTACACCATATGCAAAAATTAAGATTGATTCAAGTCCTCAACATATAACCTGAAAACTGTAAAATCCTAGAAGAAAATAATGAAAGGCTGCATAACATTGGATTGGCAATGATTTCTTGGATATGTTATCAACAGCACAGACAACAAAAGCACAAATACACAAATAGGAGTACATCAAACTGAAAAATTCCTGCAAAGCAAAAAGGCAACCACCAGAGTGAAAAGTCAACCTATGAAATGGCAAAAAAATTTGCAAACCATATCTGATAAGGAGTTAATGTCCTGAATATATAAAGAACTCCTGCAACTCAAAATACACAAAAGAAACAACTCAAAATGGGCAAAAGACTTGCATTGACATTTCTCTAAAGAAGCTACACAAATGGCCAACAGGAAAATGAAGAATCCCCAAATCACTAATTGCTGTGATTTGAATGTATCACTTCTAAAATTCAAAAGTTGCCAATGTGACAGTAGGGGGTGGGGTGGGTCTAAGAGGTGATTAGACCATGAGGGCTCCCCCCTCATAAATGAAAATTAGGGAAAAACTTGAGGGAGAGGGTTCATCCATTTTTGCCCTTCCAGCTTCTGGTATGTGAGAACACAGCATTCTTCTCCTCCAGAGGACATAGTTAAAGACTCCATCTTGGAAGCAGAGACCAGGCATCTGTTCATGTCTTCCCAGGCGCCAGAGCTGTGAGAAATAAATTTCTGTTCTTTATAAAGTATTCAGTCTATGGTATTTTTAGTAGCAGCCCAAAACAGACTAAGACACTAATCATTCAGGAGACTGGGACAGTGGCTCACGCCTGTATTTCCACCACTTTGGAAAGCCAAGACAGGGGGTTCGCTTGAGCCCAGGAGTTCAACACCAGCTTGGACAACATAGTGAGACACTATCTCTACAAAAAGTAAAATAAAATAAAATAAAATAATAAAATAAAAATTAGTCAGGCATGGTGGTGCACGCCGACAGTCCCAGCTACTCAACAGACTGAGGTGGAGGGGGAATCGCCTGACCCCAGGAGCTAAAGGCTGCAGTAAGCCATGATTGTGCCATTGCACTCCAGCCTGGGTGACAGAGTAAGACCCAGTCTCAAAAAACAAAAAACCAAACCACAGTGAGATATCACCTTACACTCATTAGGATGTTTAGTATTAAAAAAGAAAATAACAAGTGTTGGTGAGGATGTGGAGAATTTGGAACTCATGCCCTGTTGGTGGGAATGTAAAATAGTTTCAGCTACTATGGAAAATGGTATCAAGGCTCCTCAAAAAATTGAAAATAGAATTACCATATGATCCAGCAACTGCACTTTTGGGTGTATATCCAAAAGAATTGAAAACAAGATCTCAAAGAGATATTTGCACTGCATGTTCATTGCAGTATTTTTTCACAATAGCTAACAGGTGAAAGCAACCTAAATGTCCATCAACAGATGAATAGATAAAGCAAATGTGACATATACATACAATGGAATATTATACCACCTTAAAAGGAAGGAAAATCTGTCCTATATGACCCTTGAGAACATTATGCTAAGTGAAATAAGCCAATCACAAAAGGTTAAATACTACATGATTCTACTTATGTGAAATATCTAAAGTCGTTAAACTCTTAGAAACAGAAATCAGAATGGTGGTTTCCAGGGGCTGTGGGAACCAGGGAAAGGGAAATTGGCATTCAATGGCTATAAAGTATCAGTTTTGCAAGCTGATAAATTTCAAGATATCCATTGCACTGAAGTTCTAGAGATCTATTGCACTAGCAATCTATGTGCATATAGTTAACATTATTGTACAGTACACTTAAAAAAAGGTCACAATGATGAATTTTATGTGATGTGTTTTTAACTACAATAAAAAAATAAAATGCACCTCAAAGGACAAAGGAGACATTATATGTGTGTTTCTATTTACATAACATCTCAAAAAGGCAGAACTATGGGAACAGAGAACATAAGTGATTGCCAGAGGCTTGGGGTGGGAAGAGGGATATGAAAGGAAGTGTTTTACAGATGGAACTCTTCTGTCACCTAAGTGTGGTGGTTACAGGAATCTAAACATGTATTAAAGTTCATACAATTGTTGGCCCCTTAAAAAACCAGTCTTTCTGTCTGTTGATTTTATTTAATCAATAAAAATTAAGTACAACAATGTATGAATTTGTGCATATCATTTTATAACTGACATAAACATCTTAATGATTCTGTGTCTCATTGGTACTTAGGTCAGCAATTTATGTGCCCCCCATGAGAGAAATCATAGAGTCATTTTAAGAGAACTCTATAAAATAATGACCATTTTAGCTTCCATACCACATTTCAAATTTCTATGGTATCCTTTCAACACTGTTCTTCCGTTACTCATGTTTTTTTCTCCTTTTAGTAACTTGCCATAAATTTGTTCTCATGCTAAGCTATCATTTTATACTTTTCCTGATTAATGAAAAAAAAGTTTATCATTTTATCTATTCACCTCTTCTAGTCCTTTTCCTCATATCATGTTGAACACCTCCCAGCTTAAAGTCACTTAAACATGTAATTAAAGGGTTTTTAAAAATATGTCTTCTAGATTATTTATGAAGATGTTAAACAAAACTGAGTTTGACCTTAAACTCTGCCAGGTCTGCTAATCTAAACCAAGTTCATTCATCCACATGCTACTTCATTTTAAACTGTACATTGTTTATAGTCCCAAGATTCATTTCATAGTATCAGTAACCAAAGGCGTGCATTTCCATTTCTCTAATGTATATGCTACCAAATGCTTACCAAAAGTCCAGATGTTTTATGTCATTTTGTCTATTCATTTGATAATTTTATGAAAAATTTGATCTCACATCCTCTTACTGGCCACCTACGAGGATGCAAACAGCAGTGTGAGTCCATTAGAATCAGTTTGTTCTTAAGATTAAATAATAACTCAGTAAGTAAACAGAAGAAATGAGTAATAAAGTCAGATTCCTTATACAGATAAGCAGTTCTTCAGCTTGGAGTAACAACATGTTTTTTAAAAAAAGGGAAGAAAGAAAAAACAGTAAGGCAGAGAAGTTTCTTATTATGAAAGAATGCTACATGGTTCACAGACATAATCAGAATTAAGTAAAGCTGATGATTAAAAGTTATAAAATAAATTCTGTGGTAGATGACACAATGTGGTGTTTGGATGTAGAGACAAAGAAACAACAGAGAAATAGAATCAAAGCTGAACTTTAAAGCAAAATATGGAATGTGAACTTTAAAGCAAAATATGGAATGTGATTTATGTAATGATGAAAGAAAATCGTTGAAAAGGAAAAGCATTTGGACACATTAAATGCAGACACAAATAAACTGGTGTCCCCAATAAAGTGGAGGAAGCTCAAAAATGACAAGCTAAAAAACTAAGAAGAAGCTGAAACGGGGAAATTAAAAAATAACTTCCATCTATATGGTGTCCAAAAGTCTGGTATACAAGGAAATACAGATAATATGGTCAAAGATGAAAAGGAAGGAAGTGAAATGAAATAACATAAAAGCATGTTTCTATATGTGAGATATGGGTAACTCAATTTATGGCAGAAGAATTGTAACCTTTGTTACACTAACAATGGTAAGTATGCCACGTGACTAGTGAATTACACCGGTCTGATTATGTCTGATTATGTAACCTAACTGGATGACCTTCAAAGCCCTTTGCCAAAAGGGCTCATCCTCTAGCACCATGACATCTATACCTAATAACTGTCTTATTCATTGAGGTAAGGTGCCTCATTGCTGCCCCACAACATCTTGCTGGAGAGTTAATAATACAGAGTATCTAAAACCTAGCACATGATAATGTTTACAAGTGCTAATTCTCTTACTTTTCAATTCCCTTTCCTGGGAGCCCTATCGTTATGTACACACCATACTGAGATCATGCTGTGCTCGTAACAGTTGTGTCTTTTTTCATATCCACTCTCTGAAATATCTTCTTGTCCCTTGCTTTTTTTTTTTTCTTTTTTTTTTTTTTGAGATGGAATCTCGCTCTGTTGCTAAGGCTGGAGTACAATGGTGCAATCTTGACCCACTGCAACCCTGCCTCCTGAGAATCAAGTGATTCTCCCACCTCAGTCTCCCAAGTAGCTGGGATTACAGGCACCCGCCATCATGCCTGGCTAATTTTTGTAGAGACAAAGTTTCCCCATGTTGGCCAGGCTGGTCTTGAACTCCTGACCTTGGGTGATCCGCCCACCTTGACCTCCCAAAGTGCTGGGATTAAAGGCGTGAGCCACCACAACTGGCCCATGTAACTTGTTTTTAATTTGGAAAAATGTGATTCATTGTAGAGGGCTACCTTCAATGTCAATCTTTTTACCTTGCCAGGCAGAAATGATCACTACTTTTTAGCTGTTCTTATAGCACTCTGGTCCTATTGCCAGAATTTCACCTATTTCATGGTTGTCTCTCCCTCTGACTCCAAGTTCCCTGAAGGCAGCAAAGGTGTCTGTTCTCTGCATATCCAGCGGTTAGCAAAGTTGATCATTGATTTGTTTCATTACTGAACACTACTTAAGCACTATGTTCTAAGCAACATGATCATTGATTCATTTCATTATTAAACACTAAGAATGAAGCACTTGATTCATTTCATTATTAAACACTAATTAAGCACTTACTATGTTCTAAGCAACATAGATGCCAAGTTAAGAAGAAATAGTCACTACTGTTAAAGAACTCCAGTCTACCTACATTCTGGTGAGAAAAGAATGAATGAGCCAAAGTCACTGTCCTCAGAGAACTCACATCCTAGCCAACAGAGGCTTCCGTAGAAGAATAACTTCAGGTCTTTAGATCATGATACAACAGTTTCTTACAGGATGTAGTAGTGAAACTCTACAAGGTTATAATGAGATGTGATCACAAAAAAATGTAATTTGCATGAATTGTTTTTAAGATCAAGTATTTTTAAAAAGAACAGATTTCCAGTTAATGAAATAAATACATTTGGACATGATAGAAAGGAAATGTCACTAATTGATATAATTTTCTATATTGATATCTATTTTGTATGAGCTTTCAACATAAATTTCACATGCTTTGATATTAAAGTAACATAGTATGCAATGTTATCACCTTCATAAAGAGGATTGCAATATTTCAGAATTGTGTGCTTCACTTTGCTTTTCCTGCATGCTTATTTATTTAGAAATACTGCTATATGTCTGAAAAATATAAATCAGTGTTATATTTTAACTTTTAAAGTCATGAACAAAAAGCTTATTTTGTAAATTAGGACAATATTTAAGATAACTGCTTAGGGGTAGTAGAAATTCATCTTATATAGGTTGTGTTGCTCAAAAGGCACATGGAGGTTTTCTTAACAAAAATGAAGAGGACTGACATAATGTTTCAACTACAAATTGTATTCTCCTATTTAGTTTGCTTACAGGATGAGTATATAACTTTAATCTGCATTTATGGAATTAAAAAAATCTACACAATAAAGTTCTCTCGATTGCTTATGGTTTTCAATTTAATGAAACTATTTGCAACTCTTGGACAGCTTTCTTCCACTGCACAATTCTCTTTATGTAACTTCTTCCAACAAGCATGTGGACTGTACTGAGAAAGAAGGCAAGCCATTCTGCATACTAGACTACACCAGGCAAAGCATGTTGGGAAGAGCAATTTCCTCTTCCTGAAGAAAACTACTCAGTCATGCCTCCAAGATCCCACCCACTCTTATGGTGGAGCCACTGCAGTGGGTTCTGGTAAACAGGATTGAATAGAAAGAACATTGCAGGACAAGGACACAATGGATACTATTCAGCCTTAAAAAAAGAAGGAAATTCTGTCATTTGCAACAACATAGATGAACCTGGGGAACATATGTTAAGTGAAATAAGCCAGTCACGAAGGTCAAATACCACATGATCTCACTTCTGTAGAATTTTTAAAAATCAGACTCACAGAAGCAGAGTGAGATGGTGGTTACCAGAGGCTGAGAAGGGGAGAGGCGGAGGGATGGGGGAGAGGTAGGTCAACAGGAACAAAACTAAAGATAGATAGGAGGAGTAAGTTCAAGAGATCTAGTATGCAACGTGGTGACTGTACTAATAACAATGTATTGCATACTTGAAAATGCTGAGAGCAGCTCATAAGTCTTCTAACTACAAAAATGTATATGTGTAATGCATATGTTAATTAGCTTGATTTAGCCAAATTCTACAATGTATACATATGTCAGAACATCATGTTCCAATAACACAAATATATACAACTTTTATTTGTCATTTAAAAAACGAAAAAGAACATTGGGGGAAAGATTAGGTAAGTGTGAGGACTAGGCCCTCATCAGACCCCAAATCTGCCAGCTCACTTGCTCTTGGACTTTCCAGCCTCTCAGACTATAAGCAATACATTTCCATTATTTATAAATGGTCCAGTCTGTGGTATTTTGTTATAGCAGCAGGACCTAAGACAGTACAGAAAATCAGAAAGACCCAGAGATGTGTCAGCATAGTCCAGCCTCACTGGAGATTGGGAAGCATTGGTCAAGATGTGACGGACTTACCATCACAGTGGTTATTCCTGGTGTTCAATACACCAGGAATGTATTCCTGGAGACGCAGCTCCAAGTAGACTTCCACTGCTCCCTATTCTGGTGACTCCACTACATTCATGACACAGCTTCTCTCTATCGCTTCCTCTTCACTTCTACTCTATGGGTATCTTGAACACAAGTTCTCAGTGAGGAAGAACCTGACTGGGCTGGGTAATCCCATTTTAGTATGAAGAGCCCTTAATGGCTGGTGTTTTGAAAAATTCCAGAGTCTAATTGATTGTGGCCAAGGCAACAGGACCAGATGGCCCAAAGCATGGCAACTTATGCATAACCAACAGCTAGGGCCACTTTATCCCAAGACGTTTACAAGTATGTCAGGTACCTAGAGTTTTACCATCTGTCTAGTTCACTTGTATAGATGGCTGTCATCCAATAACTGTGGCATTATTTATTTTACAGCAGGAACTATCCAGGATGCTAGGCTTTGAGTTGCTTAGTATAGACTGGAACAAATACCATATTTGATTCAAGAACAAACCACATTTTGCAGTGCCCCAAGGTCACTGAATCTTTAGGATGACTCTGGTAGTAAAAATAATAACAAAGAGAGTAGTATAAAACAAGGTATCAAAAAAGAAAAATCTAGCAAACTAGGTTCCATAAAAGGGGGTATTTGATTTTAAATCTAAGTCTTTGGAAAAGTAAAGATAAAATTGACAGCACTAACACTGTGGTAAATATAAACTCTTGCTTAAGCCAGTATCTGGAAGGGTGTGAAGGCACTATTTCTTACCAGACAGAAAAGTCTTATTAAATAAGTAGATCACAAATATACAAAGGCCAAATTAAGTCACAGAACAGATGTTCGGGTTTTTGTGGTGGTGTTTTTTTGTTTGTTTGGCCTCAAGTTCCCTCCCAGTACTTAAAGGACGCATCAGAGAGGTGTTTTTAATCTCGTCTGTCTTTTTTCCCTCAGCGTTCTTACCCCTATCTCTTCCTCTCTCCATCTTCCAGTTCCACTCAATTGATTATTTTGGGTTTCTCCTGGAGAAGGCTAGAGGGGCAGCATCTGTCCTTTGGGAGAGGATCTTAGGTCCCTTGGAAAAGGAAAAACCTCCGCTACTATAATGCTCCTCTCTTTGTAACCACACCAGACCAATCAGGGTCAACTTTTATATAACAAAGTTGTGAGTTGTTTTTCAGTTGCCATGGACTCCTAGGTTGAAGGTCACATAACCTGAGCATGCCCAGTTAAACCAAGCATGCAATCGCAGGGGGAACCTAAGTACTTGTACCAAGGAACTGAATAAAGGGGACATTGCATGGCAGGACCTGGGATCCAATCAGACCAAGCTCTAGCGTCACCCCATGGCAGGATCCAGTCAGACCATGCCTCCTGGCATCGCCTCATTGCAAGAGCCAATCAGATCACACTTCATTACTCTATGCTTATAAAATCCAACCCAAACTCCAGCTTGGGGAGACAGATTAGAGCATTTCTTCCGGTCTCCTTGCCAGTTGACTCACAATAAAGCTTTTCTTTTCTCAAAAGCTGATGCCATGGTATTGGCCTCTATGTGCATCAGACAGTAAGCCCATTGATTGCTCAGTAATATCTTCTCTTGTGGACATTGATCACCTTGATAGCACACATGCATAGTGTCCTTACGCTCTGCTTTTCTTCCCTGATAAAAAAAGACCCCTCCCAGGATGGAGCCTGGGGAGAGAAAGGGAATAAGGAGAGAAGGAAAGCCTGATCTGCCTCACAATCTTAATGAAAATGAATGGAGAGTAGAATCTGTGAGGCCCTGGCATTGCAATTGCTTCTTTCACATTAAATTAGCTTCCTTTCCCCTAGTGCATGTGTAATTTTCATTAAAGTTGACTCAGTCCCAAACAGGAAAGGGTGAACAGATTATATTATGTTGAAGCCTAGATTCATGAATGACACAGGAGCTATTGCAAATATATTGGGAATTTCTTTGGGTTTAAAAAGTAAGTCCAGTTGTGAAGTTTCTACAGTTTTACGTACATGGGTATAAATTTAAGTCAAAATGAATACCATTGCCTTCATTTGATGGGTTTTGTATTTAGTTTAGTAAAATTTGGATTATAGTAGGAGTTTATAAAACCAAGAGATTTTATTTAAAAAGGTAAAAATTCACATGCAATTAAATGGAAAAAATATAATCCTAAAGTTCATGATATTTTCAAAATCTGTCACTGACACAAAATGGAATATAATGATATTGATTTTCAGTTAAAATGAAAAGCATTTAGAGAAGAGGGGTAAAGGAAGTCCATGTGTTAAAGGTAAATTTTCTTTAATATAAGAGAGGTGAATTCAAACTATACTATAAGGCCTAAGTCATTTTTACTGAAGTAATGTCATCTAATACAGTTATTGAGCCTTCTACCATAAAGATGTATGTGTCCTAATTAGACTTAATAAGATTTTACTGTAAGCTTTAATTGTATAGTTAATTATATTTCATTATTAACATCTTTGCCCACCAATCCAATCCAGCTTTCTTATTATCAATCCATCACAAAGCCCTGCCAATTCCAGTTCTGAAGTGTCTTTGTCTCTGCTACTAACACCACCTCTACCATCAGGTCTCACTCAGAGATTATTGGCACAGTCTCCAAATTGGTCTTCTGTTCTCCCACTCTGGTCTCTGTCCCATCTGTTCTCCACATTGCAGACAGAAGCAGGGGTTCTCAAATGCACACACAAAGAGAAAGACATACTCTTTCTTGACTGACTGTGGCTTACAAGTGACCCTGTGATCTGACCCTTACCTGCTGTCCCGGTCTCAGCTTGCAGAAGCTCCTACTCAGTGTGTATTTTTCAGAACCTCACACGGTTTCAGTCATAGGGCCTAGACATGCATTTAGGACCCTCTGCCCAGAATCTTCTTCCCTCCTGTCTTTTTATTTTCTTTTTTTTCTTTTTTTGGAGACAATGTCTAGCTCTGTCACCCGGGATGGAGTGCAGTGGCACGATCGTGGCTCACTGCCACCTCTGCCTCCCGGGTTCAAACGATTCTCCTGCCTCAGCTTCTCAAGTAGCTGAGAATATGGGCACAAGCCACCACGCCCAGCTTATTTTTTTTTTTTTTTTGTATTTTTAGTAGAGACGGGGATTTACCATTTTGGCCAGGCTGGCCTCAAACTCCTGACCTCAAGTGAATCACCCGCCTCGGTCTCTCAAAGTGCTGGGATTACAGGCCCTCCTTTCTTAACCTAATTAACTCCAAGATCCTCAGATCTCAACCCAAGGGCCACCTCCTCCAAGAAGACTACCCTGACCTCCTTCCTTGACTAGATCAAATGCCCCTCCTAAGTTAGTGCTGCGTGATCTCCTCTTTGACTCTTGTCAGTTAAACTGCTTTCTTCATTTGACAATTTTTTTTTTTTTTTTTTGGAGAGAGAGGGTCTCACTTTGTTACCCGGGCTGGAGCTCACTGTAACTTCAAATTCCTGGCCTCCTGGCCTCAAGCCGTCCTCCCACCTCAGCCTCCCCAGTAACCAGGACTACAAGCATGCACCACTATGCCTGGCTAATTTTTAAACATTTTTCATAGAAATGGAGTCTTGCTATGTTGCCCAGGCTAGTCTTCAACTGCTAGCCTCAAGTGATCCTCCTACCTTGCCCTCCCAAAGAGCTGAGATTACAGGTGTGAGCCATCACACCCACCTGGTAATTATTTGATTAACTAATGTCTCTCTCCTCTACTGAACTAAAAGTTAAATAAAAATAGGTATCACATCTGCTTTTGCTCACACTAAAGCC
>NW_012119932.1:4595173-4597668 GCF_000951035.1 Colobus angolensis palliatus
ATGTTGCCCAGGCTAGTCTTCAACTGCTAGCCTCAAGTGATCCTCCCACCTTGCCCTCCCAAAGAGCTGAGATTACAGGTGTGAGCCATCACACCCACTTGGTAATTATTTGATTAACTAATGTCTCTCTCCTCTACTGAACTAAAAGTTAAATAAAAATAGGTATCACATCTGCTTTTGCTCACACTAAAGCCTATAAGAGTATCTGGCACAGAATTGGCACTCAATAAGTATATGTTATATAAATAACATGAAAATAGCAAAAAGTAAATATAAGTACATTTAGTATATGAATTGAAATATACACATGCAAAATTATTATGCTACAAATCCAACTATTTTAACAAGAGAAAAATGACAAAACCCAGTTTTGGTGTTTGTTTGTCAAAACATTCAAAGAGTTCTTTTACTCAAATATATAGTTTTTCATGCCATCTATGACTATTAAACGATCAAACTATGTGTGTGAACCTCAAACTCCTATGACACCATTTCAACACTCCAAAGTTATAAAATTAATTGGTTCATGACTCAAATTTAAAGTGACTCCAAATTTTAGCTTTGAGTTTTGCAGCTTTTTTAACAATAAAAAAAATACTGCAAAAAAAAAAAAACAAAACCTTACAATGGAATGTGTTTCTGATGGTAACTATAGTAGGAGAAATAGCACAAATTTAATAAAACGTGGAGTCCTGTGTTCTATTTTAAGGTGTCTAGGTGGTTTCTCATAATTTACATTTTTACCTCAATAAATATTGACGTTTGTGAATTTTTCCTTGCCCGGACCATGTGCAAGTTTAAATGTGGTTAAAGATTTGGATAGTTAACTTTTATGGTCAGAAATATTTGATTCTAAATTTGTAATCCTTGGTGCCTTCAGGGAAAGAGACATATGTGAACAGTCTGGAATACAAAATTCCATTACAACACCGAACAGAAATGAAATTAACTCCTTAATTTTCTATGCAATCTTTGAGGAGACTTGCCCTTGCACAGTGTACTATACAACCACTAATAGCTTGACTTATTGAAATAGAAATATTTTGCCTGTGTCAGACATTAGCAATTGGATACTTTGATGATGTAAGACAGTACTCTTAAAACAAATCATGCTAATGATTCAAGAGCACTTTGTGTTTCTTGCTTACAGCTTATCTGTATCATCTGAAAATAGCACCTGGCATAGAGTAGGCATTTAATATTTGTTGACTGATAAGATGTATATGCACGTCTAACTTCAAATATAAATCCTTCTTTTTTTTGAAATTAATTCTTAATTCAGCTAATCTTAATGGCTGTGCAATGAGTACGTCCATAGGTCTTGTCCTTTACAGGCAATAGAAGCATATTTCATTTGCATGGAAGAGTAATTCTTTTCAGTGGGTTTTTAATGTCTAAAAGGGCTGTGGGCCAGAATGAAATATGCACAGTTACTTGCAATTTAATTAATATTTAGTTTATTCAGGCCTTTAAATTCAGCTTATAGATATTGATGTTTTATTTATAAATCTCATATTCATATGTTCAAATATAAAATAATGGCTTTTACTTTTCCTTTGATTTCCAAGAGATCATAAATCTGACGGTTTCATTTCTGCTACTTATTTATTTATTACTAATTCTTTAAATACCAAAGATTCAAATAATGATATAATTACAGCAGTCCCCAAACTTTTTGGCACCAGGGACCAGTTTTTGGGCGGGGGCTGGGAAGATGGTTTCAGGATGAAACTGTTCCACCTCAGATCATCAGGAATCAGTTAGATTCTCATGAGGAGTGCACAACCTAGATCCTTCACATATGTAGTTCACCATAGGGTTCACACTGCTATAAGAATCTAATGCTACCACTGATCTGACAGGAGGCAGAGCAAATGCAGTAATGCTTGCTGGCTCCCCGTTCACCTGCCACTCACCTCCTGCTGTGTGGCCCCGTTCCTAAGAGGCCATGGACTGGTAATGGCCCACGGCCCTGGGGTTGGGGAGCCCTGATATAATATATACTCACACCTACCATTGGCTTAAGGAATAAAGTATTACAAGTGCTTTTGAAGTCCTAGACAACTCCTCCCAAAATGTATCTCCTACCCAACACACCACCACTATTCTGAATTATATTCTAGAAACAATACAGTATATTGTTTTGCATGAAATTTTATGTAAAGAGATCATGATATAGGATGAGCTCTCTAGAAGCAGATGCTAATGTCGAGTTTGGAATGTTTCTGTGGCTTGTCTTTTCACTCTTTTTTAAATACTGGAATTAAATTTTTTACATTTTTATGTAGTCAAATATATCATGTTTCCTTCATGATTTGTATTTTTTGTATCTTCTTTGAAAAACCTCTCTCTAGGCCGGGCGCAGTGGCTCATGCCTATAATCCCAACACTTTGGGAGGCCAAGGCGGGTGGATGACCTGAGGTCGGGAGTTCGAGACCAGCCTGACCAACATGGAGAAACCCTGTTTCTACTAAAAATACAAAATTAGCCAGGC
>NW_012119932.1:4597863-4602507 GCF_000951035.1 Colobus angolensis palliatus
CAAACAAACAAACAAACAAACAAACAAAATCTCTACCTAAGGGTCATAAAGATATCCTCCTACATGTTAGGTTCCATGTAACCTCTATGATGGTTAATTTTATGTGTCAGTTTGGCTGGGCCATAGAGTGCCCAGATAGTTGGCCAAACATTTTCTGGGTGTTTCTGTGAGGGTGTTTTTGGATGACATCAACAGTTAAATCCGTGAACTTTGAGTAAAGCAGACTGCCTTTCCAATGAGGGTGGGCCTCATCTTATTAGTTGAAGACCTGGATAGAACAAAAAGACCAATCCTTCCCCCATTAAGAAAAAATTCTCCAGCTGATGGTCTTCAGACTTCAATTGCAACATTGGCTCTTCCTGCTTCATAGCCCTCAAATAAAAATGATGGCTCTTCCTGCGGTCGCCCATATCACTACCCCATCTTGTAGATTTCAGACTTAGCCTCTATAATTGTGTGAGCCAATTCCTTATCATCTCTCTCTCCTACCATATGTGTGTGTGTGTGTGTGTGTGTGTGGTGGGCATGCACTATCAGTTCTGTTTCTCTGGAGATCCCTAACTAATACAATCCCCCTGGAAATAATTTTTGTATTAATATATGTATGGAAGATAAGAATTCAGTATTACCTTTGTACAATTGAAAAAAATCAAGTGTTTCATCACCACTCATTAAACAGTCCATTCTCTGCTCACTGATCTGCTATGCTGCCTCTGTCAAAATCAGTCCAGTGTGGGAAGAGTGTCTTAATTGATGCAGTTTTAAAATTGAGTCTTGATATTTGGTACAACAAGATCTCTGCTCCCCTTTCCTTCTGGTTGTTTGGGGCCCTTTTTTCTTCTCTCAACAAATTTTATAATCTCCTTTTCAAGTCTACTAAAAGATGTGTCTTTTTATTATAACTTTATTGTATTTTGTATTTTGTTCAAAGATTCCATTTGTTGCTGGTATATAAAAATATCACTGAATTTTAAAAAAAAATTGACTTAAATAGAATAACTTTATCAAATTCACTTTTTAAGTCTAATAATTTGCCTGTTCATATTTCTTGGATTTTCTTTGTAGACATCTATGAATAATGTCAGTATTTGTTTGTTTTGTTTTGTTTTATTTTACATTCTTTCAAATCTTTATACATTTATTTATTTTTCTTGTCTTACCACAAAGGTTATTCCTGTCACCCAAGGTGAAAGAGAAGCAACAACTGAAGCTATTCTTACCTCATACTTAATTTTAAAGGACATTTTTCCTATGTCTTATTAAATATGATGTATGCTATAGATTTTTTTCTATATACCTTTTAGCAGGCTAAGAATGTTTCTTTTTTCTGTACTAATTTACTGTCTTTTTAAATTTAAAATAATAGCTTTTATTTTATCAAATGCTTTTTCCTGTGTCTATTGAGGCAATATGGGTTTTTCACCTTTAATCTGTTAATATGGTATATTAATAAGTGTTATTTTTCTGCATCATTAACTTTTTTTACTGTTGAGAGATAATACCCTTAGAAAAAAGTGCATAGCTCCTATATGTATGATTTAAATAATAATTAGTAAACAAATACCTGAGCCAAATGTGGTGGCTCACCCCTGTAATCCCACCATTTTGGGAGGCTGGTGCAGATTGATTGCTTGAACCTAAGAGTTTGAGACAAGCCTAGGCAATGTAGTGAGACTCTGTCTATATTAAAACATAAAGTAAAATAAATAAAATAAAATAAAATAAAACAGGTAGGTACAGTGGCTTGTGCCTGTGGCCTGGCTATTTGGAAGGCTGAAGGGCTGAGGTGGGAGGATCACTTGAGCCTAGGAGGTCAAGGCTGCAGTGAGCCATGATCATACCACTGCACTCCAGTCTGGGTAACAGAGGGAGAACCTGTCTCAAAAGAAAAAAAAAAAAGGGAAAACAAGCACCTGTGTAATTACTGGTCAGGTCAAGATACAGAACAGTGTCTTAAGTTTAGAAGCTGCCTGTGAGCCATCACACCTGCCTCCTACTTCCCTATGCATCACTATCTTGACACATGTGATGGCCAATTCCTTGCTTGTCTTTATGGTTTGCCACCTATGTATGAATCTGTAAACAATATAGTTTATTTTAACCTACTTTTGATTTCTTTTCATTTGTGATTGTTACATGAGGCTTTAGTTTGTTCGTTTCATTGCTTTTAAGGGCATTTTCTTTCATTCTTGTTCACAAAATTTTTAAATGAATCATCAATGCATGCTGGATTTCATCAGACACTTTTGTATGTTGGCTGAGATGACCATATACATTTTTCCTTTAATGTGGCAGAAATCATTAGTTGATTTTTCTCATGTCAAACCAGGCTTTCATTCCTGGTACAAATACAAGTTGGTTATTGTATATATTAGTTATCTATTGCTCCAAAACAAGTTACTCCAAAATGCAACAGCTTAAATAACAAGTACGTATTATCTCACGCAGCTTCTGTGAGTCAGGGATCCAGAAGGTCTCACATAAGGTTTCAAGTCAAGATGTCAGCCATCGCTGCAGTTCCAAGCTCATCAACATGGCAGTGGCAGGAGGCTTAACAGCTCATCATGTGGTCCTCTCAGTAGGGCTGCTTATGACATGGCAGTTGGTTTCCCCCAGAGTGAATGATCTGAGAGAGAAATTAATAAAGATAGAAGCCACCATATCTTTAATAACCGAATCTCAGAAGTGATATACCATCATGTCTACCGTATTCTGTTGGTCACATACTTAATAGAATGTGGGAGGGGATGACCCAGAGGTGGTGAACACTGGGGCCTGTTTTAGAGACTGGCTACCACAGTCATATTGCTTTATACTTTTTCTGTATTGCTAGATTCAGTCTGCTGATTTTGTTTTACAATTTTTTATCTATATTCTTGAGTGATATTGACCTATAATTTTTCTCTCTTGCTATCAACTTTATGCTAACCTTATAAAATGAGACTAGCAGCACTCTCTTTTTTACTCTCTGAGTTTGTGCATAATATGAGAATAGATCAGAATTATTTGTTCCTTGACTGTCAAAATTCAATGTGAAGCCATCGAAGCCTGAAATTTTCCTTAATTCAATTCTTCAAATGTATTGAAAGGCCATTCACATTTTAGCACCATTCTGTTTTTCTGTTTCAATAGTTTGTGTAAATTGTGCTTTGCTAGAATACGTTCATTTCATCTGCATTTTCAAACTTATTGGCATAAAATTGTTCCAAGTGACTTTTTATTGTTTTTTAATATTTCTAACTTTTTTAGTGAAGTTCTCTTTTTCTTTTCTGATATTAGTTATTTTCGTGTTTGTGCTATCACTTTTTTTTTTTTGGTCTCACCAGAAGTTTGTCAATTTTTTTAGGTGTTTTAGAGAACCACTCTGGCTTTATCATCTCCATAGTGTATGGTTTCTATTTAATTAGTTGATGTTCTTACTTCTATCATGTCCTTCCTTCCACCTTCTTTGTTGCTGTTGGGTTTGTTTGTTTGTTTTGTTTTGCTATTCTTTTTCTATTTTCTTGAATTATTATTAATTTTTAATGATTAATTTTTAGCTTTTTTCTAATATATGCATCTAATATACTTTTAAATGTTGCTTTAGCTAAATCTCATAAGTTTTGTTAGGTAGTATTTTCATTATTGCTCAGTTCAAACTACTTTTTTAACACCACTGTAATTTCTTATTTAACCCATAAGATACTTAGATGTGTATTTAAATAATTTCCAAACATACGAAGGTTTTCTTGATGTCTTTTTGTTGTTACTGATGTCTAACTTGTTGTATTTTGTTAGGAAATATGCTTATTATTATTTCATTCCTGTGACATTTGTTGACACCTGCTTTACAATCCAGTATATGGTGAATTTCTGTGAATGTGCTCGTTACATGCAGTATTCAATATATGTTTATTAGATCAAGTTTATTAATCATGATGTTTAAATTATACATATTTTTAGGTATTATTTTTCCATTTGCTCTATCAATTACTGAGTGGCTATATTAAATGCCACATTATGAGTGTGGATTTGTCTATTTCTCTTCATCTGTCAATTTTTAAAGCTAAACTATTAAGTGCATACAAATTTAAAATTACTAAAGCTACCAGTTGAAATGAACCTTTCATTATTATAAATTATTCCTGTTTATCTTGAGTAACACAGTTTATCTTTGAGGCTATTTAGTCTAAGAGCACTTTGGTTATCTGGGCCCTCTAATTTTCCAATTATACTACAGGTAAATTTTCCCCTTCCTTCCTTATCAAGGTGCAAGTTGGCATCTTCCCTTCATAATAAGCTTCAGCTTATTTCCGTTACTTAGTAAAATCATGCTCATCTTTTTCTCCATTTCCCTAAATAATATTGAGCTCCACAGGCCTGACTTTTTGCTATAAATTACAAGTAAAATTCCAGAGTTGGCTCTTAAAAAAGCAAATCTTCATAATTCACAAAAAGAATCTAAGAGACAGAGGAAGGAAATGTGCTTTCTCCTCTGCAGCTACAGAAGACTGACCGTCTTTGTGTCATAAAACAAGTCCAAAGAATCTGATTCGATGTGGCATTGAGATCCACAGGCCTGACTTTTTGCTATAAATTACAAGTAAAATTCCAGAGTTGGCTCTTAAAAAAGCAAATCTTCATAATTCACAAAAAGAATCTAAG
>NW_012119932.1:4602557-4634275 GCF_000951035.1 Colobus angolensis palliatus
CTCTTAAAAAAGCAAATCTTCATAATTCACAAAAAGAATCTAAGAGACAGAGGAAGGAAATGTGCTTTCTCCTCTGCAGGTACAGAAGACTGACCGTCTTTGTGTCATAAAACAAGTCCAAAGAATCTGATTCGATGTGGCATTGAGATGTGTGAATATTTGTAACTATACTTGCTAGTTCTGTTCTTTAGCCTTACAAATTTATCCTTGGAAGGAAAATATGAACAAAAGCTCTAGAAATCCTTGCCATTTCCTTAAAAGTAATCTCCAAAGAGCCCTGTGATTCTGATGAGTCGTCTTACTCAGTAGCCAGATGCTGTCTTCATGTCATGATTGATGTTTCTGGTTCCTATATACTATGAATGCTCGTAAGATTGTTCTGTAAAATCAGCAAAAAATTGCTAGCATTTTTTCTACCCTCACCTGCATGATAAAAAGAATAAATGCATGTAATTCTACTAGATTTCTTGTTTAACAAAGAGATTGATAGTCTTATCTCATTTATGGCTGGACTTGGGATAGTTCTGGGGTCTGTGTTCTGCCTGCACTAGAGTTTATTCCTGTAGATCAGGTGTGCTTCTGTCTGTTTTGATACTTGAGGAAAGGATGCTAGGGGAGGGGAAAGCCTCTATTTCCTGATTATGTCTCTAATTCAGGTGTTGCTAAACCTTTGCTACTGTCAGAAGCTGTTAGCCCTGAGGGAGTGTTTGCTGTCCACTGTTTATAACCAAAGCTTTTTTCCTCACTAAGTAAGGGGAAAAGGAAAGGACAAAGGTAGGGCTTCTAGTTCAGGCTACGGCACTATTTGTGTGGACAACGAGGAGACTGGTTTCACCTGGGACTTTCTATGCACCTAGCATGTCTCCAGCAGTTTTAATTGATTTTTTTTTCCATTTTATTTTGTCAAGACTTTTTTGTTTTAATGTTTAGGGATAGTTCATATTAGACCTCAATTCCTCTCCTATCTTCCTCCCAGCAAGAGAAAAACAAACCGATGTGATTGGCACTGTGTGTGGCTTTTGCTGAGTCACCACCACCCTGCTGTGAGGTGCGGATTTCCGGGGCAACTTTCTGTGTCTTTCCTTCTGGGCTGCCTATCCACACCCTGTCACCATCAGGCCTGCTCAACCCCAACGTGGAGGTGTTAGCACAGAAGAGAATTTTGTCTCAACACCTTCCCCTTGCTTTTTTCTCTCTCTCAGTCTTGCATCTGCAAAATCTATCACAGATCTAGTATTCCAGCACGTAGCAAGCATTCAATAAATCTTTGCTAAATGGGTGACTAGAGAAATGATGAATACTATTTCTGAATAAGCAACTGAGGTTTTGCCTGTTAATTCCTACAACCCTCTGTGTCTGGCAACACTTCCAAGTTCTTAGAGAAGTGCTTTGCCCCTCTCTAGTTTGATAATTCTCTGTGTGTGCATGGTATTTCTATATCTTATTCATTTATTGAGATGTGAGTGGGAGAAAAGTTCCATGATCTCATCGTTGTTCTCTGGAAGTAAAATAATAAACATATACTTTTTAGTTTAATAAATTCTAAAAGAAAATATGGATTGAAAATAATTTAGAACCTTTCTGGAGGACAATTTGGCAGTATCTAGCCAACTTTTTTTTTACCTAGTATTTTCAGAGTAGGAACTTATCCAAAAGATATACTCCTACAGGTGAAAAATGGCACAGGAATAGGGTAATTCATAGTAGTATTATTTGTAATTGCAAAAATTCTGAAAAATATGAATATCCATGAAAATGAAATTTCTCAGATAAATCCTGATGTATCTATACAACTGGATGATACCCAGAAGTAAAACAAAAAAAAAAAAAAAGAGAGAGAGAGAGAAAGCCCTTTGTAGATTGATACGAAAAATCTCAAAGATTGATGGTTAAGTAAAAAATAATAAGTTCCACAACGGTGTGTATAGTATGCTATAGTTTCTGAAAAAAAGAAAAAGGGAAAACTACATGTATATGTTTTTATTTACACACACTAGCTCTGGAATGATTTGGAAAAATACATGAGAAATATACCTTGCTTGTTTCCAGGTGGCAGAACTCCATGCCTAGGGGACTGGGGTATGTTTTTTGTAACTTCGAATTTTTGAACCATGTGAATGTATTACTTAATCAAAATTGAAAAGATAGAAAAAAAAGAAATACACCAAAATGTTAATTATCTTTTGTTGAGTACAATCTGAGCAACCTTTATTCTCTTTTCATGTTCGTCAATATTTTCCTAACTTTCTACATGTTATGCATTACTTTTATAATAAGGAAAGACAATTTTAAGAATAAAAATAATCATGTCTGATCATTTATTTACCAGTTGAGTCCCTTTTCCTTTGGTTTAAGCATAATTTCTGCTGAAGAATGGAAAGAAAGAATGTAGACTTAAAAGATATATGCTTGGCTGGGCACGGTGGCTCACGCCTGTAATCCTAGCACTTTGGGAGGCCGAGGTGGGTGGATCACGAGATCAGGAGATGGAGACCATCCTGGATAACACAGTGAAACCTCACATGGTGGCACATGCCTGTAGTCCCAGCTACTCCGGAGGCTAAGGCAGAAGAATCGCTTGAACCCGGAGGCAGGGATTACAGTGAGCCGAGATTGCGGCACTGCACTCTAGCCTGGGTGACAGAGCAAGACTTCGTCTCAAAAAAAAAAAACATGTATGCTCTTCTACCTTTCTTAACATTACAAATTAAGAACAGAATACCATCTGTTTTATTTTCTCCCAGCTAAACAATCTAAATCATTCTAATTTTTTGCCTTACTATCTCTAAAGGTAGGTTACAACTATGTATGAAACACAGTACTAAGACATCTTCACTTTCTTTGTGTCCTCACTTGCCTCAGATCTCCACTTCATTTTCACTAAGTTCTAGACCAAGGAAGAATCTAAACATATTCACAATTTTCCCCCTGCACATTAAATCATACGATGATATGTTATTACACCCACATTTGAAAACTGTAAAATTTTGTGAATTTATCCTGTTAGCACTGGGCCATTGTGACTGATATATTTTAATTATTTTTTAAATTTTTAATTAATATATTTTAATTATCCTCACATAATAAAATTTGACCAAAAATTATTGTTCTAAGTAACTTAAATCACTTATTTATACAGATACTCCCATTTAGCATATGAAGTCTTTGAACTGTAGTTACAGAGGTGATAGTTTAGCCAAATGGCTAGGAGTCTTGCCTTCTTATTTATTTATTCATTTATTTATTTTATTTATTTGTTTACTGGGGAGAGGTACAGGGGCTGGTAAGACAGGGTCTCACTGTGTCACCCAGGCTGGTCTTAAACTTCTGGCTTCAAGCAATCCTCCCACCTCAACCTCCCAAAGTCCTGAGATTATAGGTGTGAGCCACCATGTCCAGTCTGAGTCCTGCCTTCTTAAGGGAGGCTATGGACAGGGTGGTTCAAGTGGACACATGTAAAAACTTCCTTCCCCCTGAGACCGTGAGAGAGATGAGAGTACAATGCCCAGTGTTGGCAGAGAATTCCAAGGCTCAGAACATCAACATGGTCTCGTCAGTGGTGGAATTACTACCATAATTAGTAGAATAAGTTGTCTATGCTTCCTGAATGCCAACATGACTGGTGGTATAAAGGCAGCAAGCACATAGTTTGCTGCACCTCCAAACAGGCAAGTATCTCCCTCACAGCTTGCCCAGCCCTTGGAGCCTCTACGATGTCTCCACAAAAAATAAGGAAGGCGCCAGCTGCTGCGTCCGCTCGCCTGACCACTTATTTCAACATCTTCTGCACCTTGCCACTGGGGCAAACCTAAATAAAAGATGCTCCAGACTAATCAAAGTCATAATTCTTACCCATTGTCATCCCAGAACCAGACTCTGTCCTCTGGCCTAGCCCATCCTTAAGTTTAGAAACCCTGTGGAGTTAGATCAGGAATGTGAATTCTAAAATCAGGCAGCTCTGAGTTGAATTGGGACTCCCACCAGTTACTATTTTAGTGACCTGAAAAAATTACTTAACGTCTCTGAACCTCTGTGTTCTTTTCCATAAAATCGGGATAATAATGTTTACCTCATGATATAGTTGGGAAATTAAATATAGTTGTATAAAGTGGGACATCCTTCTTAATAATCAATATTTCATTAGTTACTTTCCTATCTGATGGTTAAATTGTAGAGTAGTGTGAATCCTAGAATTTAAAAAACTAAATATATATATTTTATTTAAAGTATTTTTCATACTTGAACCTGAACAGTGATAATGTTTAGCTAATTGCCACCAATTCTACAACTTTACTTTCAGTTCTGTCTCTTTCTTTCACAAATTATTTTTCTAATGTTTATTGCTCTGTTTTTAGAGGTTTAAAAAAAGAATACATAGAGAACACCTTTTAGTTTCTAAATATAATATTATACTGGCAACCCATTTTAAAACTGAGTTCGGAGTTGTATTTATTTTCACATTTTCCAAAAATACTCTTCTATTGTGATGTGAAACAAACAAACAAAAATTCAACCCCAAATTATCTCTTCCTGTAATCAGGTAAATAAAATAGGCTTCTGAGTGACATGCAAAAATATACTAAAATATTAATAGGACTGTTTTTCAGATTCGGTTCTTCAAAAGCCAACTAAGGTCAGTTTCCCTGGGAAACAGACTGAAATGGAGATTTATGTACAGTCATTTGTTGAGGAGGGCCCTGCGTCGCAAAACCTGTGGTAAAAGTGAAGGAAATAGGATTGGGCCATGGGAGAAGCAGAGATGTGGTACAGCCCCATAGGTAGCTCTGGAGCTGGGAGGTTCCTTTAGGGTTCTCCTGACTTAAGTTAGTCAATATGGTTCCACCTTGTCCAGTCTTCCTCTATAGGCTGTTCCAGGAAGGAAGGTAGAGGGCTCAGCTGAGGGCAGTTCCCAGAGGGGATGCCACTGAGAGCTGGGGTGTGGTGGGGTTGGTGGGGGTACCTGAGTATTGACCACAACATCCACTGCATGCTTAAAATACATTCAGACTTTCTTAAACTCATGTTTTAGGTTTGTATTGCAAACTAATGTCTACCAAAGAGTTAACAGAAACAACCAAATTCAAGGCAGAGTACTTTTTAAAATCATCGAGAAGAAAATGAAAAGAGAATAAAATACTTATTCATTGGCATGGAAACAGCATTGCAGTGAGCAGCGTAATTGTTTACCATGCCAATTATTTATAAAACAAGACTATTTCCAAATATACATAGCCCTCTTACTAATGTGCTAGTTTTATTAATGTACGTCTTGAATATTTAACATTAGAATTATGTAACTCACCACCCCCTAATGCCCCAGAAGAGAAGCATAGATTTGATACATGTAGCTTCACGTCCAAGGATTATTCATGCAGAATCTCTGACAGTCAAAAGACATGAGGCTTTCAGTGACCGGTGAGGTATTCCACGGTCCAAGAGAAATGAACTTGGGCTAAACCCTGTTGAGGGAATGTATCACTTTCTTAAATTCATACTAAAGAAAAGCAAGGAGGAAAAGCAAGCAGTGGGGGAAGCAGGAATGAAAAGCTCTTTTCAATGGAATGTCAATTAATAAATGCAGAAGGAATCACAGAGTTAGAAAACCCACCATTTTGCAACCATCATGGTAATTATTTAGTGAAAAAAATCCATCAATGGATGCTAAAACTATTGGTTGGTAGTTTAAGGGGTGCAGGATTTTTACATAGTCTCAGAGTATCTCCTAAGAGATTATTAGCTACAGAGAAGAACACAGGAACCACAGGGAAGAAATCTGGTAGTCTCCACCTTAACTGAATTTGATTCAACTTAACATCACCAATAATGGGAACCAGGTTTAGTTGTGATGCACCAAAAGATTATGTCATTGTTAATGTAAAATTCCTATCAAAATGCATAATCTTCCATTTAAACATGAGAAAACAGTCAAGCAGACCTAAGTATAAAAACAAGCTACAAAGTAACTGGCTTTCATTCTTCAAAAATGCCAATGACATGAAAACAAAGAAAGGTTCAGGAATTGTTCCAGATTAAAGGAGATCAAAGTACATGGTTACTAAATACAATACATAATCCTGATCTGGCTCCTGAATTAGGAAAAAAAAATTGCTACGAAGGATATTGTTAAGACATTTTGAAAAATTTAAACATGGAATTTACCATAGATAAAAGTATTGTGTCAATGTTAAATTTCCTGGATTTCATTATATTCTAATAATGTAAAATAATGTTCTTATTCTGAAGAAGAATATACTGAAGTATTTAGGGGTTAATGTTTATGGTCTCTGTAACTTAGTATCTTAATATCTCATTAAGTTCAGCTTAATAACACTATTAATAACACTATTAATGTTAATAAATATATGTACACATAAAATAAGAGTGACAAAGCAAATGTGACCAAATGTTAACAATTGGTTAATTTAGAAAAAAGGTATATAAGACTCATTGTATAAGTCTTGCAACTTTATTCAAATATGATTTTTTTTCCAAATAAAAAGTTAAAAATAGATGAAGATATAGATATATTCTAGCTCTGCCCACTGAAATGGCCTGGGAGTAATCTAACATCTTCAACACAAACTGGATCTGTTCCTCTAAGGTCTGAAATTCGGTCCTTAATACCATTTTCCATTACATGAACCCAGAATCCTTGGAAAAAATGACTGATTCTGTATCTGATGCACAGAAGGTATAATATAAATCTGGGATACCTTATCAGGTCAGAAAGAAAGAAAATTTTCATATTATAAAGCTGGGTCCAGAGGATCCACTAAGCAACTGAAAGAAGTAAACATTGGCTAGGATAAAACAATTAGAACATCAAAGAAAATAATGATTACATGTGAAATAGGTTTATAGAAAACTTCATGAATTCATAATAGTACTCAAAAAAGAATATTTAGCACTAAATTTAAAAAAAGAAAGTAATTACTCCTGAATACATGACTGTTGAAATGTATTACTTGACTTACCTTGTTACCACGTTAGTATTATTGACTCATTTATTGAATCAGTGAAGGAAGATCTGGGTTCATAGTTTTCTTTTTTCTTTCAGTGTTATAGCAATGTCACTTTATTGTCAGTTGGTCTGCATATTTTCTGACTAGAAGTCCACTATAATTTTTACCTTTTTTCTGTACGTAATGTGTGTTATTTTTCCTCTAGCTAGCTTCAAAATATTTCTCTTTTTTGTTGGTTTCTGGCAATTGAATATGACGCTTATGTATCTGTGATTCCTGTTTCATTTTATTTTCTTATATATACTTACTGGTGTTCATTGAGACTCCTAGAGTGTTGATTTGGTATCTCATTAATTTTGGAAAATTCTCAGCCATCATTTCCTCATATACTTATTCTGCCCTGTTCACTCACTCTTCTTCTGGGATTCCAAATAGATGCTTGATTTTTTTCCCTCCCAATGCTTGCATGCTCTACATTTTCTTTTTTGCTCCCTTCTCAATGTTTTATTTTGGGAAATTTTTATTAACTCATCTTCACATTTAGTGATTATTTAACTGAGTCTACTAATAAACCTCTCAAAGGTATTCTTCATCTCTGTTAGCATGCTACCAATCATTTCCATTTCATTTGTTTTTGTAATTTTTATCTCTTTACTGAAATGAGTATCTGTCATCGAGGCTGAAGTGGAGTGGCGCAATTGTAACTCATTGCAGCCTCAAACTTTTGGGTTCCATCAGTCCTTCCACCTCAGCCTCCCTGGTAGCTATGACTACAGGCACACACCATCATGCCTGGTCCACCACCCTGTCAATCCAGCTGCTTCAGGATGATGGGGAACACCTGGCTAATTTTTAATTTTTTTTTCTTGTATAGACAGGATCTTGCCATGTTGACCAGGCTGGCTTCAAACTTCTGGCCTAAAGTGATCCTCCCACCTCAGCTTTCCAAAGTGTTAGGATTACAGGAATGAGCTACTGTGCCTGGCCAGTCATCACTATCTTTAATTCCCTGACTGATAATTCCAACATCTGTGACATATCTAAGCCTAGTTTTGTTGACTGTTTTGTTTCTTCACAGGGTAGTGTTTATTCTTCTTCTGTTGAAAAAGACATCATGTGCAGGACAGTAGAGACTGAGGCAAACACCATTTGTGCCTGGAAATAGGCATGCCTCATCTTTACTAGGCAGTTAGTGTGGGGTGCTCAATCAATCTAGTTATGAGATAGCCTAAGTTTAAGTTTTGTCATTACTACAGTTATTTTCAATGTGCCACTCTCAATTCTAAATCCTTCTGGAATTAACTTGGGTTTAGGGTGGAGGTTTGGGGGCTGATTTACCAGAGGGTTTTTGTTTGTTTGTTTGTAATGACAGCTGCAGCCTCAGCTTCAGATTTTCTTTTTGTGCCTGTGTATCAGAGAAGCTCTCTTTCCATTCTCATGAGCTTCCCTCAGAAGTCGACTGTTGGTCAGCATGTGCTAGCGTTGTAGTAAGGGACATTTTCTGTTGTTCTAGTTCACCTGTAGTCTTAGGCAGGAGCTGTAAACCTGGGTCTCTACACGAGTCCTCCTATCCCTCTCACATCTGAAAGAAACCTCTAATGGGCCAAACTCAAGATATATTTCTGTCCCTACCCCCAAATTAAAGTTGTTTTTTTTCCTGTTCCACTCCACCAACTGCAATAGATCTTCACCTACCATAGCCAGATAGGGCAGGCTTCCTTTCCTTGCTTTATATCAGTACAAGACTTTCTTCACTGGGTGATTTGTAATAACTGGTCTTATTATGTATCAATAGATAATATATGCATTTGAAAGTCCCTGATCTCTTTTAAAAAATCCCAGCACTCAAATCTCTTTCTCTCTCTCTCTGTCTATCTCTCTCTTTCAATTCAAAAAAGAAGTCATCCTTAGGACATAAAGCTGGGCAATGCCCTATTTGTTCTCTACCTGTGATCTCTTTCCCTGAGATGATTAGGCTTATGGTTCAAACTTGGAGATGGATGGCGTGTCATTTAGAGAGGTTTGATATTTTAAAGTGGTTTCTTTATAATAATTATATAGAAAAACAAGCAAGGAAATGAAACAACCATTGGATCCACAAAATGAACAATTAAACTCTTGGCAAATCAGAAAAGCAAAGCAAGAGTAATGAGTTACTGAACACTACACAATACAGAGCTTGGGTGTAGCCAGAGTGTTCTTAGAGCAGCTCTCAGTTCAAGGCAATAGATCCCCTTTAATACATCCAGGGATTTCCGATAGGCGAGAAAATGACCATAAAAGCAGAGAGGCTTGAGAAAGAATAACACTATGGCTGTGAAATGCCCTTTGGCATGGGACAGGGTGGCTAAGAACAGACAGAAATTTATGCAGGGTTTAACTAAAATGAATACAGAGCTGGCTGCATAATTGGCAAAGTCCAGTACAAAATGAAAATGCAGGGCTTATTCAAAAAGCAAGAGAGAAAGGTACCATAAAAGATGGTAAAATACTATACAGCTTTTCCTGTCTTCTGCAGTCTTGCTCTCTCAACAGGTCATGGTGCTTTTTATTTTTTACTTTAAGTAAAGAAAACATCACTTTAAGTAAAGAAAAATTAAAATTGTAAATTGTTAGCATGGATTTAGCATTCATCTTTATATTGTGCATAGCCAGTTTAAATGTAAATGTAAGAGCATTTAATTTGTATGCAGAATTGCTGAACTTACACAATTTGTATTTTGTAGTTCTCACATGCCTATGTATTTTGTTCTTACCAGAACAACACCATACAAAATTAACTCAACTGTTTTCATTTCGCTTCTTAATACCTGCATGTTTTACCAACACTTTCTACTTTTGACTTACTGATGTTAAGAAGAACTGAAAGGAAAAGGAACTATCTTTCCCTTTCTTGTACATCATCGTTTTCAGGAAAAGTAGTTGGCTCACCTGGAGAAGTAACACAAGTAAGATAGGATGTCATAGAGTTAGTCAGTTATTTGTGTTGCTTGGAACACTACAGCCTTCTTTCAGGATTCAAAGTGAGGCAAGGTTTGAACACAAAGCTTGGCTTCCCAGGGCTGCCAGTGCCCAGCACACTCAGTCAAGACATATAAAACGCTTACTTATATGTGCTTTGAGTCTCACAATTCCCATCCATTGAATGTCCACTGGCATTCTGTGTTCATGGGTATCTCAACTCTATATGCAAACAGGTCAGCCAATGATGGCATGTGTATTACATGTATACAGCCTCTGCTCAGGTGCACGCTGCATTTTCCCTTTGGACTTCACTTACAAAGCACAGAATCAAAGATAACATTATTAAGAATTGCAAGATGGAGACAGAAGAGCATTGACCCAGTGTGGGGCCCTGTGTAACTGCATGGGTCACAGGCCCGTGAAGCTAACCCAGAATGGCTATTTCAGAGGATATCAGGTACTAAGCCATGCAAACCAAGGAAGATAATTTCAAATATTCAGAAAACACTTCCATTTCTTGTGGAATGTAAATCTGAAGAAAGTGAAGTATCAATTCGATTAATAAACTCAATTCAATGAAAAGCCAGTTTCCTAGCATCTTACTATAGCAAAGGAATATTGACTGTCCAGGCAGTTTCTCCAGCACTTGGGCCAAGAATCAGGACTCCTAGATTTGGCTACATTCTTTTGAAATGAGGAGAAAAAAATATAGAGAGAACTACAACAAAGACTTACCCCTCCCAATGCGTATTTGCTCCTCCCTTACAGAAATAGAGATACTGATTATTAGCTGGACATAAGGCTACTGAGAAGAAAGACTACAGCCTCCACAGCAGACTAAGTTTTGTTTTTTTTGTTTTTTGTTTTTTTTTTTGCAGAGACAGAGTCTGGCCATATTGCCCAGTCTGGTCTTGAACTCCTGGGCTCAAACAATCCTCCCTTTTTGGCCTCCCAAACTGCTGGGATTATAGGTATGAGCTACCATACCTGGCCTTGATACAATTTTACAATGAGAAGTGAGTGGAAATGTTTTGTACACTTTACAGAATGTATCCTTAAATAGAGTCTATGTGTGGCATTCCCACCTCTTCCTCCTTCCTGCTGCTTGGAATAAATATATATATATATATAATAGAGACCCATCGTGGATCATTCAGTAAAGGACAACACACTTTTAAAATCATAGTAACAAATTAGAGGAAGCCTCGTTACCTGGACAAATCTGAGTAAAAGATCCCTCAGGCCTCCCCAGAGGCAGAAGCCACCATGCTTCCTGTACAGACTGCTGAACTGTGAGTGTATTAGTCCATTTTCACACTGCTAATAAAGACATCCCTGAGACTGAGTAATTTATACAGTTAAAAGGTTTAATGGACTCACAGTTCCACATGGCTGGGGAGGCCTCACAATCATGGCGGAAGGCAAGGAGAAGCAAGTCATGTCTCACATGGATGGCAGCAGGCAAAGAGAGAGCGCTTGTACAGGGGAACTCCTCTTTATAAAACCATCAGATCTCGTGAGATTTATTCACTACCATGAGAACAGCATGGGAAAGACTTGCCCCCATGATTCAGTTACCTCCCATTGGGTCCCTCCCACAACATAAGGGAATTCAAGATGAGATTTGGGTGGGGACACAGCCAAACCGTATCAGTGAGCCAATTAAACCTCTTTTCTTTATAAATTACCCAGTCTCAGGTGTTTTTGTTTTTGTTTGTTTGTTTGTTTTTGAGATGGAGTCTCACTTTGTTGCCCAGGCTGGAGTACAGTGGCACAATCTCGGCTCACTGCAACCTCCACCTCCCGGGTTCAAGCAATTCTCCTGTCTCAGCCTCCCCGGTAGCTGGGACTACAGGCACATGCCACCATGCCTGGCTAATTTTTTTGTATTTTTAGTAGAGATGGGGTTTCACCATATTGGTCAGGCTGGTCTCAAACTCCTGACGTCAAATGATCCACCCACCTCAGCCTCCCAAAGTGTTAGGATTACAGGCATGAGCCACCGTGCCCTGCCTTCAGGTATTTTTTTAAATAGCAATGTGGAAACAGACTAAAGTGGAAAACTGGTATCAAGGAATGGGGCATTGCTATAAAGATATCTAAAAATGTGGAAGTGACTTTGGAACTTGGTAACAAGCAGACATTGGAATCTAAATCTCCTACCTCCAGACTCTTGAGTAATAAATAAGCAAATTAATTTCTCTCTTTCTAACCTGTTTCTTATACACAGCAAAACATATAATCTAATAAATATAAGAATAATACTCAAGAAGCTCACATGTTTGAGAAACTTTTAGAGCAGCAAAAAGTCATTTATTAATTCACTCAACAAATTTGAAACTGCTCAGCATCAGGCACTGTTTTAGACATTGAGGATGCAGCTGTAAACAAGATACATAAAGTCTGCTTTCCTGAGTTTACCTTCTAGGAGGGGGAAGCATCCAATCCACATATAAATACGAAATATAGTGGGAGGTGGTAATATGACCACTAAGTAGGATGAGATCATTAAGGAGAGTCAGGAAATGCTTTTCTAATAATATTATATTTGGGCAGCAACGTGAAGGAAGTAGTAAAATTGAAACCACTTTGTTATCTGGGAGAAGAACATTCCAGACAGACATACCAACAAATATTAAGTGGGAAGTGGGAGCAGGATTGACAGGTTTGAAGGACAGCAAGGCCACTTTGGCTGGGGCTGAGGGAACAAGGGGAAGAGTGTAGGACACCAGAGGGCTTAGATGGTAAGGACCTGGGATTTTCCTGTGCATGAATGATTGGAGGGTTTGGGGAAGAGGAATGAAGCAATCTGAGTTATATTTTAGAAGCATTTCTGCAGAGATTAGGTGAGAGGAGGCAAGGGGGGAACCAGAAAGACCAGATGAGAGTTGATGATGGCATGGATTAGGGTGATAGTTGTGGAGAAATGGTCAGATTCTGGGAAAATTTTGAGGTTAGAGAAGATATGATTTGCTGCTGAATTGAATGGGAGGGAAAAGAGAATAAGGACTCAGGAATGACTCTAAGATTTGGCCTGATCTACGCTGTCTTGATAAATATCCCTCTGTGAATTCCAGGGTATGGATACAGACCTGGGAAAAAGAAAGGCTTTGCACTTCTTATGACACTTGCTATAGATTTAACTGCATTCCCTATGACCTTGTATATGCTAAACATACATGTATTATTTCATTTAATTTTTACAGCATCCCTATTAGATGGCTGTTATCATCCTCACTTTTATAGATGAGGACACTGAGGTTTAAACAGGTTGTGTAACTTGCCCAAGGTCATACACCTAGGGGTGGAAGAGCCAGTATTCAAACTCAAATCTGCCTGATACCAAGTCACAACTCTCAAACCACTCTTCTGTACAGCCTATGATGCTTTTACTCTTCCATCAGTTAGAGCAGGAGCTGCCAGACTAAGCCTCACAGGCCAAATCTGGCTCCATCCCTGTTTCTATAGAGCCCATGAACTAAGAAAAAAAATTTTATGGAAAAAAAAATCAAAACAACATTTTTTATAACAGTGGAAACTGATATAAAATTCAAACTTCAGTGTCCTAAATAAAGCTTTGTTGGAACACAGTCACACCTCTTCATTTACTTGTTATCTATGGCTGTGTTTGGGCTACAATGGCAGAGTAGATTAGTTTCAACAGAGACTACGTGGTCCACAAAATCTAACATAGTTAATATCTAGCCCTTTACAGAAAACATTTGCCAACCCTGGTTTAGAGAATAAACTCTGTTCTAACGTTCATTAAATATCACGTCTGTGAAACATTTCTACTGTAGTTAATATCTCTAAAGTCAGAGAAGGTAATGCTCTGTGAGAGAGAGTTTATTTAGCCAATTAAGGATTAATTACTTTTGCAGTTTTGTTCTACTGTGAAAGTACAATACACAGTGGACAGGAACCCAGGGTCAGAGTGACGGCAAATAACCTTTGACCTCTCTCTCTCTCTCTCCCTCTTTTTCTCAAATAGAGACCACTCAAATAAGCTATGTATCTCAGAAAATTGTGAGTTCTTGATATTTTGAAATTATTAGAGGATTTGCCTTTAGGAGCTCTTTTTGAAAATGTTCAATTCTCAAATTTCTAGCTTTGAAACTTATCATGCACTGATCTATAGAGGCTAATTGCAATCAAGTTTACTTCTACTAAATGCTGATTGATGGTGAGTAACCACGATAAATTGATCAAGGGATAGCGTTCTATAGTTGAATGAATCACTCCATTTCTACCAGAAAATAATTACATAAGGTCTAAAAACATGTCTCTCCCAGTAGAAAGCTTTGTAATGATCTAGTGTAGAGGGAAGTAAAAGTACAAAACAAGATAAGAGCCACGTATGAGAATGTTTAATCTCTGTGCCAAGTACAGAAAGGAAATCTGCTCTATGGCTTTTATCTGTGAATCTAGAAGCAGCTGAGATGGTGAACTCAGTGTATGTATAAATTGTTGTTGGCTTTCTCTTCCAATAAAAGCCTTAGCTGAATTGAGCTGAAACAGCTTATTTTCATCCATCCCATTTGGGTCCAGTTCCAGAAAGAGTTGAGAAATCTCATCCTTGGAGTAGACTTGAAAAGAGACCCACCTCGATTGTATTTGTATGTGCATAGTAATGCCACCTAGACTTCTCTGAGAGCTGGAGCAGGTTCTCCCCTTCCTTCTGACCATGCCAAGTGACCTCTTACCACACTCAACTATGATAGCTCATATCTAACTTTTCTGTACTACATTATTATGTATCTACTACCTCTGCAACAGATACTTTCTCTGGGACCAAACTTTTGCTTTAAAATGATAGAACCAGTCTCAGAGAGTCACCTATTGTATGACTCTATTTCCATTGCATTCTTTAAAAAAAAAAAAAAAAAACCTCTTATTGAGATATAGTTCACGTGCCATGTAATTCACCCATTTAAAGTGTACAATTCAATGACTTTTAGTATATTCACAGAGGTGCAACCATCACCATAATCAATCTTAGAACATTTTTATTAAGCCCTCCCTTCTAGATCACTTAGCCATCACCAACGATTCCCCCCATCCCACCCAGCCCATGTCACCTACTAATCTCCTTTCTGTCTCGAAAGATTTGTCTATTCTGGACATTTCAAAAAGAAATGGAGTCATCCGTTGTGTGATCCTTTGTGCTTGGCTTCTTTCACGTGGCATATTTTCAAGGTTCATCCATGTTGTGCCATGTGTCGGTACTTTATTTCTTTTAATTGCCAAATGATATTTCATCGAATGATATACTCCATGACACTCTTGGGATGACATTATAGACTTGGAGAACAGATGTCAGGGGTGGTGGTTTGAGGAAGAGTTTACATGACTGGCTATGAAAGAAGAATAACATGAAGGATCCTTGTGATAGAACCATTAGGTAACTTAACTGTGGTAAACCTGCATAGAACTAAACATACCTACTTACGCATACACACACACACACACACACACACACACACACAGGCAAATCTGGTAACATCTGAATAAAGTCAATGGACTGCAGCAGTATAAGTTTTCTGGTTAGGATATTGTACTCTAGTTATGCAAGCTGTTACCATGAAAAGAAACTGAGTAAAAGATATGTGAGATTTATTTGTATTACTTCCTACAGCCGCAGGTGAATTCATAATTTTGTCAAAATAAAAAATAAAAAAAATAATAATTGGACCTGGACAATGGTTCAAGGATGACAGAGTAAGAACCTCTGAAAATGTATTTCTCCATAAAAACAACAAGAACACTGGCCAAAAAAAAAAAAAAAAAAAAAAAAAAAAAAAAAAAAAAACCTGTCAAATTCAACTTTTCATAACTCTGGAAATTAACCAAAGGCTTGCAACAGTTTGAGTGCTTAGGCAAGAAAAATGGCTGAATCCTGGTAAGAACAGGAGGCTTGATGGCATTTTAACCTACTCTGTCCTCATCCTCCTCTCCCCAGTTCTAGAGTAGCCTTGAAAACAAAGAGAACTGCAATCATGGTGAAAGCCAATAATCTAGAAGCCACTGGAGGGAACAGAATGTTGAAGCCCCATTCCTAGATAATGGTCATTATGTGACCTGTCTGGCAGGTGCCTGGAAAATCTCACTCATAGGACTTGTCTTTATTTGACCTGACTCAGAGAGCATTCACCATGAACAGCATTTTACCCAAAGGTATTTGTCAAAAACGACTAGTGGCAATTATTTAACATCACAGCTGCATGAGGCTGTGATGATAACAGCTGGAACAAACAACAAGCTGACCAAAAACTTAAAAGGAAATGCTGGGGAATAAGATATTAATAATAAGCTTTGTAAAGCTCTGACATATTCCTGGGAAACTGGAAGGCAACACATATGCACAGATCTGTGTGCATGCCCAGGAAATAGCTGAGATGGCCCCAAACCCTCACCTCTAGCTAACTATCAGTCTCTGTGCAAGCAGGAAGTGAAATTTGAAGCAGAATTGTAAACTGCCTGTCTGAACATTGGAGGCATGTCCCAATATGCACACAACACCCCTTAGCAAAGGCTGGCAGACTTATTGGTTCCAAGAGTTTAAGGAAATCTCTGTACAGTCATTAACTGCCCATTAAGATAACCAAGAAGAGATGTCAGTGGTCACACATGAAAAAAAAATCAGACTTCAGGGAATGAATTCAGGAAACTCACTAAAAAACAAATAGCAACAACAACAAACCCTGAGAATTGAAAGGAAATCTGATTTCCAGATTTGCCACATTATATAATTTAAAACGTCCCATTTTTAACAAAAATTATGAGAAATGCAAAGAAATGAGAAAGTACAGACTGACCACACACAGGAAAAAAAGGAGGCAATAGAGATTTTCCCTGAGGAAGCTCAGATGGTGGAGTGACTAGACAAATACTTTAAATCAACTATTTTAAATATACTCAAAGAAGTCAAGAAAACTATGTCTAAAAAAAAAAAAATAAATAAAAGAAAGTAATGTCTCACCAAATGGAACAGAAAGAAAAAAAGAACAAAAAAAAATGAACAGAAACTCAAAGACCTGTAAGACACCATGAAGGATACTAACATACACATGAGAATTCCAAGGATAAAGAAAAAGGGGAAAAACAAATGTTGGAAGAAATAATGGCCAAACTTCTAAAATTTTATGTAAACCATTAATCTACACATCCCAGAAGCTCAAGAAACCCTAAGAAGGATAAACTCAAAGAGATACACACCCAGACACATTATAACAAAAGGGACTAAAGGCAAAGACAGAGATAATCTTGAAAGCAGCAAGAGAGAAGAGACATGTCAAGTACAAGGAATCTTCAGTGAGATTAACAGCTGGTTATATATCAGAAATCGAAATCGTGGAGGCCAGAGGCAGTGGAATGATATATTCAAAGTGCTGAAAGAAAACACTGTCAATCAAGCATCTTTTCAGAAACACTATCCTTCAAAAATGAAAAAGAAATTGAAACATCCTCAGATAAATAAAAATTGAGAGAATAGTTATAACAGCATTGTTTACAATATTCCCAAAATAGGAATAACTCAAATGTCCATCAACTGATGAATGGATAGCCAAAAGTGATATATCCATACAATGGAACATTATTTGGCCTGAATGAAGTACTGATATATGCTACAACATGGTTGAGCCTTGAAAGCATTATGCTAAGTGAAAGAGCCGGTCACAGAAGACCACAAATATGATTACATTTATATGAAATTCCTAGAATAGGCAGATCTATGGAGACTGAAAGTAGATTAACAGTTGCCTCAGGCTGAGGAGTTGGATTGAGAAAAGTAGGGCTTGATAGCTATATGGCACAGGACATTTTCCGGAGGTGATGAAAATGTTCTAAAATTAATTGTGGTGGTTACACAACTCCATGATATACTAAATACTATTGGATTGTATACTTTAAATGGATGAATTGTATGGCATATGAATTATATCTCAGTAAAGCTATTACCGAAAAGGGGAGAAAGGACTAAAATATAAAACTCTTAGAAGGAAACACAGACATAAATCTTTTTTACCTCTGATTAGGCTATGGGTTCCAGAAACACATCAAGAAAAAAACTCATAAATTGTACTTCATCATATCTAAAATTTTTTGTGCTTCAAAGGGTACCATCAACAAAGTGAAAAAACACCCACAGAATAAAGAAAATATTTGTAATAATAACTCAGATGAGGAAATTATGTTCTGAATATATAAAGAATTCTTATAACTCATTAATAAAAAGACTACTCAATTTAAAATAAGCAAATGATTTAAGTAGACATTTTTCCAAAGAAGATAGGCAAATATATAATAAGCACATGAAAAGATGCTTAGTGGCATTAGTCACTAGGAAAATGCAATTAAAACCAAAATGAGATACCACTTCACACCCACTAGGATAGCTATACTTTTAAAAAACAGAAGATAATAAGTATTGGTGAGGATATAAAATGGGAACCCTCAAATATTGCCGGTAGAGAAGTGGAATGATACAACCACTTGGAAAACAGGTTGGCAATTCCTTAAAAACTTAAACATAGAGTTATTAAATGACCCAGAAATTTCACTGATAGCTATGTATGTGTCTTGGTCCATTTGTGCTGTTGTAACAGAATACCACAGACTGGGTAATTTATAAAGAAAATAAGTTCATTTTTTTGACAGTTCTGGAGGCTAGGAAGTCTAAACTCAAGGCACCAGTAGATCTGGTTATCTGGTAAGGGCTGCATCCTCTGGAGGGGAGGAACACTGTGTCCTTACATCACAGAAGGCTAAAAGAAAAGAGAGCCCAATGCTGTGTGAAGCCTTTTGTATAAGAACCTTAATCTCATTCACTAGGGAGAGGTCCTCGTGGTTCATGGTCTAACCACCTCTTAAAGGCCCCATATCTTAATACTATCACATTGGCAACTCCTGCATTTTGGAGCGGACAAATTCAAACCATAGCAGTTATGTTTTGGTTTTAAAATGTACCGTGACTCACATTTTAACCAGCCAAATGTTAGGGGAATAGGGAAGTTTACGAATGATATACCATGAGGTCCAGAGGTCACAGCAGAAGAGTCTGGGAAGACAGAAAAGGGTGGGAAGATAGGTCGAATTAGTAGATGTATGATTAATTCAATAGTTATTCTTCTCACCATTTCAGAGGTTTCATGGGGTGGGGGGGAATTTAAGTGTTCAACCAGTGATGTTAGAAAGATACATGAATCAACCGAGGTTGATATGGTTGGTGGGCAAGGGTCTCCCCTGAAGGTGGGAGCAGGTCCTCCTAAGAAACAGCATATCCCTTTTCCTATGGGAACAGCCCATCCTGGTTGACCATATACTGAACTGAGCACAGTAGGAGAATTAAAAGTTAGCATGTGTTAAAAGGAACCCCTCTATCCTCCTCTTAGTATTTTCAAAGAAAGGAAAAAATGTCCTCTCAGTAAGAAAGAGGAATACAAGAGGAACCTTCAAGGTTTTCTCTGTCCCTTCACTAACTTCTCCCCAAACCTGGGAAGTAATTTATTTTTGAAAGGACAGAGTATGTGTGGTCCAGTCTTCTCTAGACTGTCTTTGTTGATGAAGGACACCTACTCCTTGCCCACCTTTCCTGAACCTTTCCAAGGTCAGCATAATCCTGTAGAGAAGGGGACCTTTTAGGGATACTGCTAAAGGCTATAGCTAAGATTGTGATCTTCAATTAGGTCTTATCAGTAATAAAGCTGGTATTTTTATGTCAGTATGCTTGATTCTAGCATCTATTTCTTATTTGGTTTTGAGCTAAGAGGGAGAATAAAGGTTTATTACTTAATGGCCTGTAAAAGTCCCCAAAACTCTTAACTATGGAAAGCCAGATCAGTCAGAAGGGCAGGGAACACTTGAGTAATTATCTTCTGTCACTGCTAGAGGTAATGGGAGCTAAGAGGTGAGCAAAGGGCATAATCAGGTGCTATTCTTGGTGCTCTGTTGGGCACCAGGAATATGTACGAGGCTCCAGGAAGGTTCTTTGTTTTCCCTGACAGTCATATCTCCTGGGTCAGTAAGATAGAGACTGTGATTTCTTCCAGAAGAGTGATGGGGTTGTGGCGTGTGACTGAAATACAAATACTAGATTCAGTTAACTTCCCTTCCACTTACTCAACACACATTTATTGAACACACATCATGCACTCATTGCATTGTACAAGGTGTTGGAGATGTGAAGTTGAACATGACAGACAGAGGATCTTATTCCTTATAGACCTTTCCATCTGCAATGGAAAGCTCTTTGCCTCCTGATAACAGCATTTTACTCCAAAGTGCAGACTGTTTTTCCCTCTTAAGCTTCAGATACCTGGGACCTGGAGGAGGAGAGAATCCTCTTTGCTCCCCAGATGCTGTCTCCAGGCATTATGACTCCTACTGTCCTTCAAAGTTCACGTCATCAAACTTTCGGTCTGCTGCCCGTCTGTTGCTGGCATCTATCTGTCTTGATCCTTCCCTTCAACTGCTGATGACTTTCACACTGGGCCCACTCTCTTCTACGTCTACTTCTGTCTTCATTTTTTGATGATTCCAATGGCCTTGTGGATAATCCATCTGAGACAGGGTGCATGTCTAATTTCCTGCATGTTTTCTGTGTATTTCTCTCCTCTTTTTGCTCTCTCTAAAAGCCTGAAGGCAGTTTTCCTCTATCCCAGCACAAAATGAAGAAGCAAAGACTCAGAGATACCTTTGCTGCAAATATGAGACAAGAAAACTCTGACACAGGCTTACCTAGAAAGAGAGGGTAATGGAAATGGTTTGCAAAGAGGAAAGCCTAGAAAGAACAGAGTTCTTGAAATGGAAAGGGGGCGGGGGCGGGAAGACAGACTCACAGTTGCAAGAACCAGGAAGTGGAGTAGACAGGACTCAGTGCCGAACAAGCATCAGGTGTCAAGGAAGCTCCCACCCACTGGGGACATCCTGTTGTTTCTGGACATTTACTAATGTCCTTGATCAGAAGGTGGAGAGCTTGGTCATCTTGTATAGGGATACAGGCATGGAGCAAAACTCACATCTCTGGCCAAGGTGGGACTGTGGAGGATCAGATTAGACTGTCCTAAGCCCTGTGCTGCAGTGACATAGCCCCACTGCCACACATTTGTACCATGGCCTCTCAACCCCTTGACTTCTCACCTCCAGATATCTATTCCTCAACCCACTTCAGATACCCACTGTTATGACAATGACCTTGTCATAAGCAAGGACCCAACCCTGTCTGCCCCCTAATATTCTTTTACTACCTTTCACCAATGCACACTTTGCAAACTTCATTAACTTCCTCCTTGTCTCTCTCCTCTGCTGTACTTTGGCAAAGCCCCAATCTGGTTAAGACCAACCATCTGCCTGTGCTGTGCCTGTCCCTGAGTAGCTGAGTGTTGCTGAAGAAAAACACGTGGCCCTGCTGAACAGTCTCACTGTAAATCTGTAACTGCAGATCTCAAAGGGTACTCAGTACTTCCCAGGATCCTCTCACATCCCTGAAATATTTCCTCTCCCAACTCCAAGCTGGGTATGTACTACCTTCTTTCCCATCACGTAACCTATGTATAGCCCCTCTTCCTTCACCTCACTTCATCGGACAAGACCTTCTTCAACTGTCCTTCACCAAAGTCACTGTCTTACCTGCCCACACCCCACCCCACCTCTCTCTCTGCCATCTCCTCCCAGTGGCTCTGGACCCTGTCCTCTTTCTTGTGCTCAAGAACTCTGCTTCTACAGTTCCTCTAGATTTTTCCTGCCAGCATCCAAACATGCTGTAATCTGCCATAATAAAACAACAATAACAGGTCGGGTGCAGTGACTCATGCCTATAATCCCAGCACTTCGGGAGGCTGAGGCGGGCAGATCATTTGAGGTCGGAAATTTGAAACCAGCCTGGCCAATATGGTGAAACCCCATCTACTTAAAAATACAAAAATTAGCTGGGCGTGGTGGCAGGTGCCTGTCATCCCAGCTACTCCCAGCTACTCTGGAGGCTGACAGGAGAATTGCTTTAACCTTGGGGGGACAGAGGTTGCAGTGAGCTGAGATCATGCCAGTGCTCTCCAGTCTAGGTGACAGAGCAAGACTCAGTCTCAAAAAATAAATAAACAAAACAACAACAGCATCTAATTTAGCATCATGGCACCTTTCAAATTCCCCTCTCATTCCTGTGCTCCCTTTCAAAGCACAGCATTTTGAAGGCAATGATATAATTACTGTTTCCACTTCTTCCTGTCACACCCTGTCTTCAATCCACTCCATCGAGTTTCCATCCATATCACACCATGGAGATCGCTCTTGTCGAGATCTCTGCTGTCCTTCGTGTTGCCAACCCCAGTATCCCATCTCTGCACTTATTATTTTTTAATTTTTAATTTTTAATTTATTAGAGACAGAGTCTCACTCTGTTGCCTAGGCTGGAGTGCAGGGGTGCAATCATAGCTCACTGCAACCTCGAACTCCTGGGCTTCAGTGATCCTCCCACCTCAGCCTCCCAAATAGCTGGGACTACAGGCCTGTGCCACCATACCTGGCTAATTTTGTATTTTTTGTAGAGATGAGGTTTTGCCATGTTGCCCAGGCTGGTCTCCAATTCCTGGGCTCTAGCAATCCTCCAGCCTCGGCCTCCCAAAGTGCTGGGATTACAGGCTTGAGCCACCACACCTGGCCTTGCATTTAACTTACTCTCCTGCAAACAGCATTGTACACAGTGAACTACTCTATCTCCCCTTCTTCCTTTTGCTTCCAGGGCACACACTGTTTTGCTATTCTCAGACCTTGCTCACTATACCTTGTCAGTCTTTTTTTGGTCTCTCTTTTCTTCCTTTCCTTTAAACAAATGGTCCCTCCAAAAGGGCACAGTCTGAGAAGAAAATATTAGAGCTTCTTTTTTTCCTCTGAAAAAAATAAAGAAGAAATTGAGCTTTATGTAATATGTAATACACATTTTATGCTGATGCCCTTCCTTGGTTGAGATTTCAGAGAATTACATATCACATATGCCACACAGGGCATGCTGAGGGAAGAGCAGATTTTCCACAGTCAGAGTGGTTAAAATGGTACGCTGTAGTTTCTGGGTGCATAGTTGCATGGATTTATGGATTATATATTTTTTTATTTTTTATTGTGATAAAATATACATAATGTGGAATGTACCATTTTAGGCAATTTTTTTTGCCTAAACCACCTGGCAACCACCATTTTACATTCTGTCTCTATGCATTTGACTACTCTAGGTACCTGTATGGTGTACAAATCCTACAGTATTTGTATTTTTGTGGTTGGCTTATTTCTCTTAGCATAATGTCTTCAAGGTTCATCTTTGTTGTAGTATGTGTCAGAATTTCATTTCTTTTTGAGGCTGAATGATATTCCACTTTATGTATATGCCGCACTTTGTTTATCTATTCATCCATCAATAGACATTTGGATTTCTTCCACTAATTGGTTATTGTGAATAATTGTGCTATATAAATGGGTATACAAATATCTGTTTGAGTCCTTGCTTTAAATTCTTTTGGGTGTAGACCCAGGAGTGGAATTGCTAGAGCATTTGTTAATTCTGTTGAATGAAGAACTGCCATACTGTTTGCTACAGCAGTTGAACCATTTTATATTCCTACCAGTAATGCATAAAGTTTCCAATGTCTCCACATTCTCACAATACTTCTATTTTCCATTTTGTTTTGTTTATAACAGGCATACCAATGGGTGTGAAGGGATTTCTCATTGCGGTTTTGATTTGCATTTCCCTAGTGATAAGTGATGTTGGACATCTTTTCATGTGCTTGTGGTCATCTGTATATCTTCTCTGAAGAAATATCCATTCAAAGCCTTAGCCCATTTTGGGGGTTGTTTTTGCTGTCATTGTTGTAGAATTGCTCTTTATATATTCTGGATATTAATTCCTTATCAGGTATATGATTTGCCTTTTCACTTTGTTTATGGTAACCTTTAATGCACAAAAGGTTTTAATTTTGATAAATTCCAATTTACCCATTTTTCTCCTTTGTTGCCTGTACTATCGGTGTCATGTCCAAGAAATAATTGCCCAATCACTCTGTATTTTAAGAGTTATAGTTTTAGCTATTGTGTTTAGATCTTTGATTCATTTTTGAGATTGAGTCTCGCTCTATCACCCAGGTTGGAGTGCAGTGGGGCGATCTCAGCCCCCTGCAACATGCGCCTCCTGGGTTCAAGTGATTCTCGTGCCTCAGCCTCCTGAGTAGCTGGGATTATAGGCGCCCACCACCATGCCGGGATAACGGGATACTTTTTGTATTTCTAGTAGAGACGGGGTTTCACCATATTGGCCAGACTGGTCTAGAACTCCTGACTTCAGGTGATCCATCTGCCTCAGTCTCCCAGAGTGCTGGGATTACATGTGTGAGCCACCAAGCCTGGCTGATTCATTTTAAGCTAATATTTTATGTGATGTGAAGGAAGGGTTTAACTTTATTATTTTGCATGTAGATATCCAGTTTTCCCTGCACTATTTGTTGAAGACTGTTCTTCTCCCCTTGAATGGTCTTAGCACCCTTGTGGAATATCATTTGACCATATGGTATATGAGAAGGGTTATTTCTGGCACCATTTGACCATATGGTATATGGGAAGGGTTATTTCATATAATGTAAGGTATATGAGAAGGGTTATTTCTCTCTTTTATTCCATTGGTCTGTATGTCTGTCTTTATGCCAGTACCACACTGTTTTGATCACTGTAGCTTTGTAGTAAATTTTGAAACCAGAAATTGTGAGTCCTCCAACTCTGTTCTTTTTAAAGATTGTTTTGGCTATTTGGAGTCCTTTGAGATTCCACATGAATTTTAGTATGGATTTTTCTCCTTTTGCAAAAATCACCAGTGGGATTTTGATAGGGATTACATTGCCTCTGTAGATCACGTTGAATAGTATTGACATCTTCACAATATTGTCTTCCAATCCATGAACACAGGATGTCTTTCCATTTATTAGTGTTGTCTTTCATTTCTTTCAGCAAGTTTTATAGTTTTTATAATTCTTTTCCCTTGGCGTGGTTAAGTTTATTACTAAATTTTTTATTCTTTTTGATGCTATTGAAAATAGAATTGTTATATAAATTTCCTTTTTAGGTTTTTTATTGTTAGTGTATAGAAACACAACTGATTTTTGTGTGATTATTTTGTATCCTGCAACTATGCTGAATTTACTAGTTCTATTAGAGTGTGTGTGTGTGTGTGTGTGTGTGTGTGTGTAATCTTTAGTCTTGCATTTACCTTTGATTTTTCCCTTTCTCTCTTCTCTCTTGCCTATACAAGCAAATAACCACCAGCTCATTTCAGTTTGTTTTGATTTCACAATGTTTCTGATCTTTGACTCTCTCTTTAGTCTCCTTGTAAACTGATGTGATCAAATGACATTTGTATCCAGAATGTCTGGGACAGTGTGTGAAGAATTAATTTTCTAAAATAGTCATTTTATCTTGCTTTCCCACTCAAAACTCTAGGAGTTTCATGTAACAGTAGAGGTTCCAGTCTACTCCCCCCTCATCTCAGAGGTAGCACTAGTAGTTAAAAGCTTAGGCTCTGGGGTCAGGAGGACCTGGTGGAGGTGGAGATGCTGCTTACTAGCTGTGCAGCCATAGTTATGTTCCTCAGGCCTGCTCATTCTCTTTTTTCAGCTGGAAACTGGTGATCATAATAATAACTCCCTTGTAGGGTTACTGGGAGGCTTAAATGGAATAATGAATGTAAAGCATTCAATGAAATGCTCTCTTTGTTGTCCTCTCTCCCTTTGAGGCCTTTAGCTTGACTGTTTCTCCAAAGACACAGATGAAACTGATCTCCTGCCTCCTCTTATCTGTGTTACTCTTTTGTCACTTACCACCTACTTCCTTGTACTGTTTATTATCTTTTTGTGTGTATCCGTGTTATCTTTCCTACCAAATTGTAAATTCTCCAAGGACCGAGAGATTGTCTTTTTTTTCTCTCTCTCTTCTTGTGTTTGTGGCATATTGTAATACAATGACTTATGACATAGTAAAAGCTGAGTCAATATTTGCTGTTTAATTGTTTGACGTAATGAAATCCTTTGGTTGCCTGATTTTCAGTGTCTTGAGAACTGATATTACATTTATTTTATCTGGGTTTTGTTTTTTTTTTTCAGTGTTTCAGACTTCCAATATTCATCTTGGTCAGAAGTATTAGTTCCCTACTTTGATTTTTACAAACTGACAACATTTAAAGATCACTAACAAGAAAGTAATAAAGATGTCATTACTTCCTGGAAACCATCTGAGTGTATTTCAACCTATGTCTCTATCAAAAGTGGGAAAATCGAAGATAGATCAGGGTGGCCAGATAACATACCCAGTTATATCTGAATGTCAGATAAACAACGAATGATTTTCTTCATATAGGTATGTCTCATGCAATAGTTGCTTATCTGACATTCAGATTTAATTAGGTAGCCTGTATTTTTATTTGCTAAATCTGACAACCCTACCATGAAGCTTTAAGTTTCAGGGAAAAAGAAAAATGGGAGCAAGCATTATTCTTTGTGGAAATGAGACTATTACTCTGTACTGAAAATGCTTCTGTGTCAAAAGAATACAGCTTGAGAGGTCATTATGAAACAACTCTTTACCACAACTATGACCTTACCTAAGATATGTGATGATAAAGCTAATGAACGATAACATTAACTGAAATATTAACACACATTGCTTTTGAATATAAATGAAAACATTGTTTCTGTGAAATGCAATTGTGTACCAAATCAAAGAACTGGTTGGGCTTAAAAATCTTTTCTAATGAGTATATAAAATTATCATAGCATTTGCATATCTCTGTCTTCCGGAAAATACTGCTGCTCAGTCTGTTGAAAGCATGACCTCGAACTTGCAGGACAAATCTTGAGAAATTATCTGTGACAAGTCCTACTGCAACTGAGAAGAACATAATGCAAATCAGAATTTCTTGGCTATATTTACTCAAGATGGCAATGAGAATTTTTATGTGATTGAAGAACTTTTGGACATATTATTCATTATGGCACCATATAGTATCTAACTTGTTTTTAAGTCATAAATAATTTGATACATACTAATCAAAAATGAGTAACTGCAAGCAGTGTTTCTGTGGAGTCAGAGTTAACCTTGGACTTGTTATCAATGTAAACAATGATTTTCATCAATACAGCTGGTGAGTCAATTCATCACATCCTTTACCAAGTCCTTCACTTGGCCCTGGGTGGTGAAACATGGATGTCATCTTGGAAGTAGTAGCTTACTCAGAGCTGGATACTTTACTATAGCTTGAACATGAACAATTCTCCAGTTTACTTGATTTTTTTTTTTGTAGGAATCTGATATAATACAGTCATATATCTGGCAGGAATCTGACATAATACAGGCAGTTATAACCCTCAGAGAGAGACAGGAGTCTTCATTTTTAAATTCAATAATATTTATTGAAAGCCTAATATAGGCTAGGCACTAGTTGGAGGAATGAACAAGATAAAGTCCTTGCTATCATGGAGCTTGCATTCTAGTGAGCAAATCAGACAATGAACAAATGATGTATAAACAAGGGAGATTAACCAAGTGGTAGCAGAGAAGTGCTATGCAGAGAATTTAATAAGGTAGTGATGCTTTTTTAAGTTAGGTGATGTTGGGGCTTGGAAACAGATATCCCAAAATATGGTGCTTTGACATGTGGAACTGAAGATGAAGCCTCAAGGTCTCTCTGACTATCCCCCCACCTTCTGTCTCTCATCTGTTGTCTCTGTCAAAGCAAAGGATGAAGTTGTTCTCTGAAGTTCCCTTATCTGCTTAAAATTTGGGCCTGCCAAAGAAAACAATAACCTCTGGTGCCTTCCCTGAGTTTTCATTAACTGAACTCATATGGCCAGAAGAAAGACTAAAGTCTGTCAACACACCTGGACAGACTTGTCACAAACCATTGTCTGTTCTGTAGGCCCAACAGACTTTGTCCCAGGCCATTGTATATTCTTCAAGACTGTTGAATTCCCCTAAAAATAATTTGCCACTCCCCTAAAATCATTCACACTTCCCCACCTCCCTTTCCCCTAAGAGGAAGGGTATGTAACCATCCATACCCCTTTGTATGGTGAGCTAATCACTCTGTGATTCTCCCCCATGCACATGCCTTTTCTCCTATTCACCTGACTTTTGTCCACTGATTTTCAGGAAGCTGAGCCTTTAGAGGGTGAAGGGAAAGTTTTCCTTTGGCCCCTGCAGTGATTCGGATTGGCCTATGTGGGGTGATAAAATTTAAACACAGGCCTGAATGAAGGGAAGAAGCCAGTCATGCAAAGATCGGGAAGCAGAGCTTTAGAGCAGAGGAAGTGTGAAGGCCCCAAGACAGATGATCTTGGTGTGCTCCGAAGGAAGACCAGTGCAGGGAGAGGAAAGCTGCAAAGAGATAAGGCTGAAGGTAGGCAGGGGCCAGGTTATACAGAATTTTAAACAACAGGAATTTATTCTTAGTGTGTTGGGAAGCCACAAGGCTTTTCAATTAAATATTAAATAAACATGTTTTGAAGCTGGGCATGGTGCCTCATGCATGTAATTCCAGAGCTTTGGGAGGCCAAGGTGGGAGGATTGCTTGAACCCAGGAATTCGAGACCAGCCTGGATAACATAACAAGATCCCATCTCTACAAAAAATTTAAAAATTAGCTAAGTGTGGTGGCACTCACCTATAGTCCCAGCTACCTGGGAGGCTGAGATAAGAGGGTTGCTGGAGTCCAGGAGTTTGAAATTACAGTGAGCTATGATAGTGCTGCTATACTCCAGCCTGGGTGAAAGAGTAAAACCCCATCTCTTAAAAATAAAAAATAAGGTCCAGGTGCGGTGGCTCACACCTGTAATCCCAGCACTATGGGAGGCCAAGGCGGGTGGATCACAAGGTCAGCAATTCGAAACCAGCCTGGCCAACATGGTGAAACCGCGTCTCTACTAAAAATACAAAATTAGCTGGACATGGTGGTGGAAGCCTGTAGTCCCAGATACTTGGGAGGCTGAGGCAGGAGAATCCCTTGAACCCAGGAGGTGGAGGTTGTAGTGAGCCGAGATGGCACCACTGCACTCCAGCCTGGGCAACAGAGTGAGACTCTGTCTCAAAAATTAAAAAATAAAAAATAAGTAAGCAAATAAATAAACACACTTCGTGTATTCTTTTGAGATAAAGGGGATGTTCTAACAATGAGCAAAAGGTAGATGTTTTGAAAGAAAACTGAATAATGGATAAAGTACTTTTTTTAAAATAAATTAACCTTAAGACCAGTCTTCTAATTATTGTATTACAAAGCATTCGTTAAACAGGATTTTCCCAAAAAGTGAAGAATATTACTATCACTTTTTAGAGAGTGATATGGTTAAAAAATGATGTATTAATTTTGAAATCTGATTTAACATTTTGTGATAAAGTAAAGGTTTGAGTCCAATTCCAGTTTATTTAGATGCCTAGTTTTAGTGGTTGTCATAGAGAAGAAATATTTCTTGCAAAGAGGCCTAGATCCCAGTGAAGGAAGTGTATGGCTGGCTCTGCCACTAAGCCATAGACTCATTTTTCAGTTCCTTTCAGGAAACCTGTAAAGGTTTTTGCTAAAATTTAGCTTGGTTGTTTTCCATCCTCCCTGATGTCAAACAATTGTTGTTCTCATGTATATAGAGAATAGAAGGATGGTAACCAGAGCTTGGGAAGGGTAGTGGGGTGTTAGGGTGGGTTGGGAATGGTTAATGGGCACCAAAAAAACAGAAAGAATGAATAAGACCTACTATTTGATAGCACAATAGGGTGGCTATAGTCAATAATAACTTAATTGTCCATTTTAAAAGAAAGAGTGTAATTGGATTTTGTAACTCAAAGGATAAAGGCTTGAGGGGTGGGTACCCCATTCCCTGTGACATGTTTATTTCACATTGCATGGTTGATATGCATGCCATATCAAAACATCTCATGTATCCCATAAATATAAACACCTACTATGATCCATAAAAATTAAAAATAAGAAAAAAAATTTAAAAATTGTTTTTGCAAACTAGTTGAAAAGTGAGAATTTCTTATATTTGGAATAAATGGATTTTAATGTTACTGAAAATCTTCATTTGGAAGATTTTAAACAAGTTGTTAGGGACCCAAATATGAGATTATTAGTGGCATATATCATTTTTGACATATAAAAAAAATCTTACGATGATGGAAATACTTTCAAACATCTGTTTCCATGCTCTCACTATAGTATGAGTTTCTTTGTCATTCATTGTTAAAATATTTCTTATCTTAGCGAAATTCTGTAAGTGCAATTAAACTTTTTAAGAAAATGTCAGGTAGCATATTACTGACAACCATTTGCCACCAAAAAGAGGTAAGAAAATTTGCCCCAAGGCAAAGTGCTGTCAGGGTACACCTACAGAAGCTGGTGGAAGTCAGCGTGGGAATGATCACTTGGCTGAGGCTAGTTTCTGTATGAGATGGAGAAGGATTAAAAAGATGCTTGGGGGTCACTAAAACAAGATATGATGTACTGGAGTGAAAAGTTTAACCTTTGAGCAATTGGTGTCTGGGCAACAGCTTAAGGACCCACTCAGTGACAAAAAGCTGATTTTGTCACTTCACACTTAAACAATCTTTTAAAAACCCAATCAACAACAGAGAAAACAAACAAACAAACAAATAAAACCTTTATCTCTAAGTTCCCCTCCATTGCTAATATAACTGGCAGTAGGTCATAGAATGTTTTTTAGTGTGCCTCTAAATAAACCCTTAACATTGACTTTTGCAACTTCTTTTTCTCTGTATATTTGCTTTCAATATTTATTTCAGTATGATTTCATCTGGATAGAAATGGATTTCATCTTTAGGTGAACAACTCAATTCTGCAGTTCATAGTGACAGCCCTAATGCCAGGGGGCGACAGTGGAAATAATGGCCAGGCTTGGGAGAGCAGTAAAGAGAAAGAACAAGTAGCAGATCTTGCCAGGCCACTGTGACGTCTTCATTCTCCTCCAGCCCTAATTTGAAATAGTGGCATCATTATAATCGATTCAGGGAAATGTGGTCTCAGTGGGTACTTAGGAGCAGGAAGATGGGAAAACAGACTAAGCCAAGAGAAATAAAATGTGGTTGTTTTGCTGCACCACAGATACCCTGATTTAAAAACTCTATTTTGCTTCCATTGCTAGAATTTTTTACCAAGTTACAAATCAGAAGTAATCAAATATCCTGAAACTTCAGAATATGATGGACCAAAATTTTCACCAAAGTTATTCTTATCATTGCCTCCTACTGATAATATATTGTACTGATCATTTTGTTTTTTTGTGGATTAGTTATTCACAACTCTGGTACTTTATCAAGTTCAGTGTATCAAGCTCTCAAAAGACATAATTTGTGATTTGATATATTTATCAGTTATTATCATTTCACAGTTATAAAATTAACAAATGGCAAAGCAGTAATCAAAACAAGAGACAATAAATTCAATTTTAGAAGGAGGTAGAAGGCTGGGTGCCGTGACTCACTCCTGTAATCCCAGCACTTTGGGAGGCTGAGACGGGTGAGTCAGGAGGTCAGGAGTTCAAGACCAGCCTGGCCAAGATGCTGAAATCCTGTCTGTACTAAAAATACAAAAATTAGCCGGGTGTGTTGGTACGCTGCCTGTAATCCCAGTTACTCGGGAGGCTGAGGCAGGAGAATCGCTTAAACCCAGGCGGCAGAGGTTTCAATGAGCCGAGATCGCACCAGTGCACTCTAGCCTGGGCAAAAGAACAAGACTCTGTCTCAAAAAAAAAAAAAAAA
>NW_012119932.1:4634325-4652120 GCF_000951035.1 Colobus angolensis palliatus
TTCGGTTTTTCTGCCTCATGTGCAAATATATGAAAAAAAAAAAAAAAAGGATGAGGTAGAGATCTGAGTATATGCTTTAATCATATTAAATTAACAAAAAAAAGAGCTGAAATACATGCTTAGAAAGCCAGTGACCAAAATATACTATGTACTAAAAGCAATGTAAAGACCACCACAAACAAAGGCTACATGGGCATTAAAAAAGTTCAATTCGGTTTTTCTGCCTCATGTGCAAATATATGAAGAAAAGGGTAAAAGGGAGGAAATTTTTTTAAAGCATCTAAAAATTACAGTAAATGGAAGGGCAACAGGTTAATGGTGATTTGTACAATTTTCTCTTTTATAAACATGATTTCTCCTTAAATTTGAAGTTCAAATTGGTGTCTTTTAACTTGAAGCTATTGAAATGGTAACAACAACAGAAAATATGTTCACACAAGATAATTCCTTTAGAATGTTAAAAATATCCTTGGCCTATAAAAATGTTGTTTGCCCCCTGGTGGTGAAATTATTATTATTTAATTTTTTGTAAGTTAAAAGACTTTAATTATGGAGTCTTGGCACTAAACATCCTATCACAAGCAAAAATAATACAGCATTACATATTTATATATTGGAAGTGGAGAGAGATGAAGCTGGGCTGCTGTATGGATTAGCAAAATGAGAACGATGCAATAGTCATATTTAGGACAGCAAATGTAAATTTCCCATATCTTACCATCTGGAACTAAGTTTTCCTTAATCTATCTCTATTTGTTTCTGTGTTGGTCATATTGCTAGTTCAGTATTGTAAAGAATGCTGCCTCCTTTCAGTAAATGTAATAACAGGCATTTATGAGGCATGGAATTTCTATACATAAACTAGCACCTTTGCTGGGACCTGTTGATGGTGGCGAACAGCAACTTTGTACTGTTTTGCCTTGTGTTCCAATTTGGCATCACAAACAATATTAGGGCTCAGTGGCAGAATGCCAAAATCGAGCTGTAAGGACTGAAAGAATAGATGATGAAGAGGTCTGCAAAAATTTCCTTTTGCAGACTAATTGGAGCCTTTGAATATGAGGAAAATGCAATGATCGCTGTGATTGAGAGTAGAAGAGAATATCTGGGTCAGTTAAAGGAACAAGGACAAAAACTAATTTTGAAATTTTCAAGAGATTTAAGCCAGTTACTAGACAACTTTGAAAAATTAATGATAATCCTGAAACTGTAGATGTTAGAAGAAAGAAATTTTAACATGGAGTTTATTGTGACACATTAAAGTCCAGGGAAAGCAGAAAACCTCACTGTCTGAAAATACAGCACTAAACCAGAGGAAAATGATGACAGCGGCCAACTCTTTAGTGGCTAAATCGCTGAATGTGAATATTTTCCCTTCCTTTTGTTCAGTTGGGTTCCTGCTCTTAATACAGCATCTACTGTTTAACCTTAAGCTGAATTTAGCGGAGAAATCATGAATAATATGTTTTTATAAAGTTGGAGCAAAAAAAAAAAATTAAATTGACTTTTACAACCAGTCATTATTTGGTAAAAATAAAACAAAACTTGTCTCCCACCATCCTGGGCAAGCAAGTGATTGGATACATTTTTGATGAAGTAGGCAATTACAGCTGAAGTTTGATGATAAATGCTTTTTTTGTTTTTGTTTTTGTTTTTTTTTTTGAGACAGAGTCTCACTGTCACGCAGGCTGGAGTGCAGTGGTGCGATCTCGGCTCACGGCAACCTCTGCCTCCCAGGTTAAAGTAATTCTTCTGCCTCAGTCTCCTGAGTAGCTGGGACTACAGGTGCATGCCACCATACCTGACTAATTTTTGTACTTTTTTTTTTTTTTTTTAAGTAGAGACAGGGTTTCACCATGTTTGCCAGGCTGGTCTTGAACTCCTGACCTCATGATCTGCCCATCTCGGCCTCCCAAAGTGCTGGGATTACAGGCATGAGCCACCGCACCCGGCAACAAATGCCTTTAAAGATAACATCTAAGGCCGGGCGCGGTGGCTCAAGCCTGTAATCCCAGCACTTTGGGAGGCCAAGACGGGTGGATCACCAGCTCAGGAGATCGAGACCATCCTGAGCTACACGGTGAAACCCCGTCTCTACTAAAAAATACAAAAACCAGCCGGGCGAGATGGCGGGCGCCTGTAGTCCCAGCTACTCGGGAGGCTGAGGCAGGAGAATGGCATAAACCCGGGAGGCGGAGCTTGCAGTGAGCCGAGATCGTGCCACTGCACTCCAGCCTGGGCGACAGAGCTAGACTCCGTCTCCAAAAAAAAAAGATAACATCTAAGCATTTAAAAATAGGTAAGAGTTATTTATAGAAACCTTAATACAGTATAGATGGAGACTTCCCATAAAATGACAGTAGCTTTTAAACTGCAATTACTATATACCAGGCACTAATTATTCCACTTCATTCCCACAAGAACCTTATGATTTGGGGAGTAGTCTGATCCTAATTTTAGAGATGTGGAAACTGAAACTCAGAGATCACCCTTAGTGGTAGAGCCAGGGTGCAAATGTAATCAATCTGGCTCTAGAATTTGTGCTCCTCTTCACCAGGAGATTATTTAAGTAAATAGTACATTATTCAGGGAAGTGAAAAACCATAGTGTCAACATGTTAGAAATATATTTATTATTTATAACATGAATAGCATCTGTATTTATTTATGAAGACCTTCAAAACGATTAAAATTCAATGCTGCAGTACACAAGGGATTACTTTCTAAGGAGGTGCTCCACCAAAACAATATGTTTCTAACCTTTGTCAACTCGATGTAAGTTTGTGAATGGTGTTTGGATAAATACATTACTGAGTGAAGATAATGTTCCATTAAAGAACAATGATATCTTAGAATTTCAAGCTCATATATTTGAGAAACAGCCATATAGGAGCTAATGAGAATATTTTAAGATGTAATGAGGGCCAGGATTTTTTAAATCATGGGGTAAACAGACCACTAATGATGATTTAAGGAGACATTTGGACTTTGACTATAACATGTCAATTTTATATATTCAATTTTGTTTGATGTAGTTAAATTTGATCTTACCCAAAAGCAAAGGATAGACTACCAGTAGGAGGACTCTGTGAGTCCTACTGGTCTATTAAATTACTAGTATTCTTTCACCTTTTTCTCTGGAAAGTGGTGGTCATTATGATGTTGAAGTTCTCATGTAACAAGATCAAAACTCCCATCAACCTCTATGTGAGTGACCTACCCAACACTCTGAATTCTTGCCCCTCTCCTCATTGCCTGTAGCATATTCTTCCAATGCATCTTAGCCATACATGACCATAGTCACACCTTGAACCTTGGCAATACCAGAACCTACAAAATCATGACTTAAAAAAAAATTTATGCATGAGCTGATATGCTCCCAGCTCACCTGCATAAGCACCATGATAAAAACAATTAGATGTCTTCATTGAAATCTTCGCTTTAATTTATCCTGTGGTTATTTGTGTAACTCCTTATGTTGAACACATAGGTCGTTAAATTTCTGCCTTCCTTCCTTAAGATATTTAAGGCTACAAATGTTCTTTTTTTTTTTTTTTCTCAAGACAGAGTCTCTCTCTGTTGCCCAGGCTGGAGTGCAGTGGTGCAATCTCACCTCACTGCAATCTCCGCCCCCCAGGTTCAAGCAATTCTCATGACTCAGCCTCCTGAGTAGCTGGGATTACAGGCGCACTCCACCATACCCAGCTAATTTTTTGTAATTTTGGTAAAGATGAGGTTTGCCATGTTGGCCAGGCTGGTCTCAAACTCCTGACCTCAAGTGATCTGCCCACCTCGGCCTCCCAAAGTGCTAGGATTACAGGCATAAGAGATCTGCCATGTTGGCCAGGCTGGTCTCAAACTCCTGACCTCAAGTGATCTGCCCACCTCGGCCTCCCAAAGTGCTAGGATTACAGGCATAAGCTGCAGCGCCCTGCCACAAATGTTCTTTGAAGTTACTGCCTTCACTACATCCCACAAGCTTTGCTACAGTTTGGCAATGATATGCTTAGATTTGCTTTGCTTTGTTGCATTTATTCATTTTGGGGTTTGTTGAGCATATTGTGTTTGTGAGTGGTTGTTTTTTTCTTTTTCTTTTAACAGCCTTAGTGAGACATAATTGACATACCACACAATTCACCTATTTAAAGTATATTTAAGTCAGTGTTTTTTTAGTATTCAATATACTAAACCAGGTTATACAATCATTGCCATAATCCAATTTTAGAACATTTTCACATCCCCTAAAAGAAATCTTACAGCCATTAGCAGTTAATCTGTAACCTTCTCTACTCCCTATCCCTAAGTAACCACTAATCTACTTTCTGTCTTTATAAGTTTGCCTATTCTGGACATTTCATATAACTGGAATAGATGATTTTTTGTGACTGGCTTCTTTCACATGGCATAATGTTTTCAAGATTCATCAATGTCATAGCATGTATCCATACTTCATTGCATTTTATTGCTGAATAATATTCAATTGCATAGATATACCATACTTTGTTTATTCCTTCTTCAGTTGATGAGCATTTGGGTTGTTTACAAACTTTTGGATTATTGTGAATAATGCTGCTATGAACATTTGTGTACAAGTTTTTGTGTGGCCATATGTTTCTTTTCTATAGAAGTGGAATTGTTGGGTAATATAGTAACTCTACATTTAGCTTTTGGAGAAACTGCCAATTGTTTTCCTAAGGGGCTCCATCATTTTGAGTTCCAGCAGTAATGTGAGAGGATTCCAATTTCTCCACATGTTTAACACTTTTTATTGTCTATCTTTTTGATTATAGTCATCCTACTCGGTGAGCAGTAGCATGTCATTGTAGTTTTTATTTGCATTTCCCTAATAACTACAGATGCTGAGCATCTTTTCATGTGATTTGGTCATTTCCATATTTTTGAAGAAATGTCTATTCAACTCGTTTGCCCATTAACAAATAAAGGGGAGTTGTTTTAGTTGTTGAGTTGTAAGAATCTTTTACAAATTCTGGATCTAAGTCCCTTATGAAGTATGTGATTTACAAATATTGTCTCCTATTCTCTTGTCTTTTTACTTTGCTGATAATATTGTTTGCAGCATAAAAGCTTTTAATTTCTATGCAGTCCAATTTATTTTTTTCTTTTGTCATTTATGTTTCTATATGTATAATGAACCATTGGCTAACCGAAGGTCACTAAGATTTACTCCTGTTTTTTTCTTACAAGAGTTTGGTAGCATTAACTCATACATTCAGGTCTAGGATTCATTTTGAGTTATTTTTTTCATCTGTGGTTTTACGTCTTTCATTACTTTTGTAAATTCTTGGCTATTGTATCTTCAAATATTGCTTCTGCCTCATTCTCTCTCTCCTCTTTTTCTAGGACTCCAGTACACCACTGTGCACATGCCTATTAAGCTCTGTTCTATTCTTTCCATTTGTTTTTCTCTCTGTGCTTGAGTTTAGGTATTTTTTCTTGCCCAGTCTCCAAATTCACTAACCCTCTGTTCTGCTGTGTCCAGGTTGCTATTAAACCAATCCGTTGAAATATTCCTTTCAGAAATTACATTTGTCAGTTCAATATTTTCCATTGATTCTTTTTTATGGATTTCAATACTTTTAAAATTCTGCACATTTTAATCCATCTTGTTCATGTTTTCTTCTATTTTATAATCTATGGCTTTATTTCATAATAGTTATTTTAAAGGTCTTATCTAAACTTCAGTATCTGGCTTATCTGTGGATCTTCTATTATTTATTTTTTTTCTTGATTATTGGTCAAATTTTCCTGCTCTTCTCACACCTCATAATTTTTTTTTTTTTTTTTACAAATGTTAGACTTTTATATTAAAGATCTATAGACAATATAGATGATGTTATTCTCTTCTAGGGATAAACACAAACAAATAGGGTGATGTTCTGATTGCCTCTGTCTAATCAAGGATGAGCTGGGTTGGGATTGGGGTGCGGTTTCAGTACAACAGTCCACTTGTGGTTTTTCTCTATTCTTCATGTGTGATCCCTCTGGGATTTTGATCAAGAGCCTGGACGGCTCCTGCCTCCTCTGCTCTGGAGATTCAGTCCTGCCTTTGAGAGGTTTTAAACTTAGATATTTAGCCTCCTTCTCATACAACTTCAAAAATAGTGTAAATGTCTTGAAGCGGAAGAATGCTTGTGTATTTGAGGCAGGCTCCTTCTAAGCAGAATTAGCTTTCTATGCACTAGAAGATGGGGTAATTTTACTCTGCCTATCATGCCCAGCTGCTCAGCCTCCTGCACCACCCCAGAACTCAGCAAATGTCCTGTGGGAAAACTGGCTGTATGTTTGGGGCTCCTCTATATTTCCAATCCATTACACAACTCACATAATGGTTAAACATCTCACTTGTTTCTCTTTTTCTGTGTAAACTCACTCTGCCCAGGCCAAGCTGGATGAGTCTATGCTCAGAATTAGTACATGTCACCAGGGAATAAAACAGTGGATATTGTCACTCACTTAGTTCAGACGTCAGCAAAAGATTTATTCAATTGCACTGTAATTTTTGGGACAATGACTGAATAGGTAAAGAGACCAGGCTAGAAGTCTAAATATGAATATCACTGTGGTCTTTGCAGGAACCTGGACAAGCAAGAAGATCATCTCAGGGTGGACAAGTGTCATTGGAGCTGGGCAGTAATACCTTATGTCCATGAGAAGTATTATTAATAGACTCCAATTCTGTTTCAGCTTGGCCTTGGAAAGAAGCAAGAAGATCATCTCAGGGTGGACAAGTGTCATTGGAGCTGGGCAGCAAGACCTTATGTCCATGAGAAGTATTATTAATAGACTCCAATTCTGTTTCAGCTTGGCCTCAGAAAGAGGATGGGCTGTCTTTAGATGGAGTAAGTCTCCGAGGTTCTCAGACAACATAAAGGTAAAACTCAAGAGGGAAATACTAGACTGCCTGCTAAAAGATCAGGGTAAGAATCCTAGATTTGTGGCAACATGGCACCAGTTTCAAATGTTTTATTGCACTTAATCTAATGATCAAATTAGGAGAAAAGATGAATGTTACAATAATATGTAAAAGTAATGCTTAAGATCATTAATTTCATCTTACTTTGATGTTTTACTCATTGAATAAACAGTAACCTAATTTAGGGACTTGGTAAAGATGACATTCACTTTAAGAAAACTGATATAACCAAAAATAAACTTGGCTGGGGGTGGTGGCTCATGCCTGTAATCCCAGCACTTTGGGAGGCCGAGGCAGGTGTATCACATCATGTGAGGTCAGGAGTTTGAGACTAGTCTGGCCAACATGGTGAAATCCCATCTCTACTAAAAATACAAACAATTAGCCAGGCATGGTGGCAGGAGTCTGTAATCCCAGCTACTCGGGAGGCTGAGACAGGAGAATCGCTTGAACGTGGGAGGCAGAGATTGCAGTGAGCCGAGATGGCATCATTGCCTGGGCAACAACAGGGAAACTCCGTCTCTAAATAAATAAACTAAAAATCTGTGGTAGGGGGAATGGTGGTAGGGAGGTAGTCACAGGATTCAATTCAACTAACTGAGTGCTCTCATGTGCTATGCATTGTGCTAAGCACTGGGGAATACCCAGAAAAGGCAGTGTTGCTTGCTGTGGACTTAATGTTTTGATCCTTCCAAAATTCATGTGTTGAAGTTCTAATCGCCAGTGTGATGATATTTGGAGGCTGGGCCTTTGGGAGATAATTAGGTTTAGATGAGCTTATGGAGCTGAAGCCCCCATAATGAGGTTAGTGCACTTATAAGAAGAGACATGAGAATTTTTTTTTTTTTTTTTTTTTTGAGACAGAGTCTCGTTCTGTCACTGAGGCTGGAGTGCAGTGGTGTGAGATCCCTACTCACTGCAACATCTGCCTCCCGGTTTCAAGCTATTCTCCTGCCTCAGCCTCCCGAGTAGCTGGGACTACAGGCGTGAGCTACCCCCGGCTACTTTTTGTATTTTTAGTAGAGACGGGGTTTCAACATATTGATAAGGCTGGTCTCAAACTCCTGGCCTCAAGTGATCCGCCTGCCTTGGCCTCTCAAAGTTTTGGGATTACAGGTGTGAGCCACCAGGCCTGGCGGAGAACTCTTATTTATCTATCCATCCATCCATCACCCCTTCTTCCCTGGCCACCTGAGGATACACCAAGAAGACAGCCATCTGCAAACCAGGAAGAAGGCTTCATCAGCACCCAACCATGCTGGCACCCTAACCCTGGACTTCTCAACCTCCAAAACTGTGAGAAATAAGTATCTGTTGTTTAAGTCACCCAGTCTAAAGTATTTTGTTATAGCAGCCCTCATGATAGATTAAAATGTGAGTAATTCAAGCATACCTATTATTTTTAAGCAAGATATACTTGCATTCATTTATGAATTCATTCAAAAATATTTCTAAAACTCCATACCAAGATTTGCATTTATTGATTTTATTTAAAAATATTCTTAAAACTCCATACTAGGATTTTCTCAGTAAGATTTGCTTCCTAGTGTTTTTCTAACCTTTATCCAACATAGTATATTCTGACTGTGAGAGGGAAGTAGCTTTATCATTACGCTATTGAGCTTGATTTAACTAACTAGATCCAAGATGAAAGAGCACGAGGTCACACTTTCAAAATTGAGCTAACTTTCTGAGTTTTACTAGCATTGTTTTGCTTCCTTCTTCCTCAACAAGAGTGGAGAGTTCAGGGAAGAGAAATGTGAGAAAGTCAAAAGGAAAATAAAGTTCACACAAGAGAATTGTGGTGGAGAAAATAACTTGAAAAGAGATTGAACAGAAGCAATGCAAGACTAGGAAGTGAGGCATTGTTATGGAAGAGAAGGTTTTTAGCCTGTCTTTTAAAACGGAAACATCTCAACTGAGGCCTGTTTTCAAAAGAACCCCAACTGGAGGTGGGCTAAGGTGGATAAACTCCATTCCTCCTCCAACTATGATTGAGTCACCATTATTAACTATTAATTCTACCAGGCCATTTTATGGTATTATACCTGTAAATCTTAATTCATAATTAGAAGTATACTTTTTGTTTTGGTTTGAATTCCTTTTCTACTCTACCTCTCTCTACTTACTAGATTTGCCCCTTTTAGAACCTGGTTCAACTTGTCCTGTCTTCTTTGCTGAAGGACTAATTAAATGCACGGAAGCCATAATCAATTAATCAGGCTTCAAATATGCTTTTAGTGTTCGATAGCTGGGGGAGGGGAAGACAGTAGCTATTTCGGGGGAAGTCCACGAGGGGCGTTCCAGGTAGACGCGTGATGGCTATAACCGTCCCTGTCTCTCAGCCCGTTTTGGCGCAGGTTCAGCTCCTCGACGCGCGCGACCGATTGAAAGGCATTTCACCTAGGCCCAGATCGGGGCGCCAGGCGTCCAGGCTTCCGGCCACGCCCCCTTCCCCGCGGTTGCTAGGAGACGTGATGTCACCGGAAGCGAGGCCTGGGATAGGCTGAGGCGAAGGGAAGCCTCTCCCCCTGTGCAGCCCAGGCGCCGGGCGCTGGCTCTCCAGCTGTGTGTAGGCCTGGGGGCTAGGGTCCGCGGAACGTAGCGCCGATTGCGGCCCCTCCCGCCTGCCCACCCGCTGGTCCGGCCGCCGGCTCCCGCCACCTCCGCGCTCAGTCTGGGGCCAGCCGCCTGGAGGGCCGCTCCCGTGCGCCTGCCCGCTCTTTTTCACTGACGGGCGCTGTTTCCCACAGCCAGTGCCGCCCGCCACGTCCCAGCCTTCGGCCAACGGAGGTGCGCGGCGGGTGACCTTTCCGAGCCCAGCGCGATGACGGCTCTGTGCTCCTGGCCGGCACAGCTTCCTGGGCGCCGCCAGCTTGGGCTAATGCAGTTCCCGCCGCCGCAGCCGCGGACGCCGCTGCTGTGGCCGATGCTGCTGCTGCTGCTGCTGGCCGCCGTGGCGCCGGCGCGCGGCTGGGAGAGCGGAGACCTGGAGTTGTTTGACTTGGTGGAGGAGGTGCAGCTCAACTTCTACCAGTTCCTCGGAGTGCAGCAGGTAAGCAAGGGGGCGCGCGGGGCCGGGCGGAGAGGGGCCGGGGCAGGCGGCAGGCGACCCCGGTTCCTCAGAGAGTCGGACACGGAGGGCAGGGCTCGGTCACCCCGGGCTCTGGCTGCCCTCACCCCGGGCTACCGGGGTCCTCAGCCTCGGAAGGACGTGTCCGTCTTCCCCAGATCCTTACTCCTGCTTCAACTTCTCTAGTCCCAGCCCCAGTGACAGGCTGGACGACGCCACTTGCCTGGGGTGGCGATGCCTTCTCTCTGCTCCGGCGTTCTGGTGAAGAGCCTTCCCCCTCCAGCTGTGCTGGAGGAAGAAGGAAGAGTGGTGTGGGTAGACTTTTTTTTTTTTTTTAATTTAACACCTACCGTTTGCCTTCCTGTCTCCCTGAATGTGAGAAAGAGCAGCCGCTTCTCTAAATTGTCATCTTCCACCGAGACTTACCCTCATCCTTATTCTTATTTCAGCTGCCTCTCCTCCTCTTCCCTTCTGGGAAAGTAGGAATGCACTGTGGCCAGTGTCTGTGTTGCAGAAGTTTTTCTTACCTCGTACTTGGACATCTTTTTTAGCCTGTTAGATAGATGTTTCTTTCGCAGTTTAGAAATCTGGAGGAATTTGAAGCCTCTACCAGGTTGGAGGTGTTAAGTTTTTTGGGCAGCAGAGGACTTGGGGTGCGATTGGAAGAGAAGCCCCCAACCAGTAATGTAAGAATGCGTTTTTACCCCCCTTTTCCTTTTGTTTCATTTAGTTTTCTTTTTAGCTTGAGACATTAACTTGTAAAATCCTTCTGTTGCTTTTTAGTTCTACCATTGAGGGTGGTTGAGTGAGGGTAGATATCCAGTCTCTACCTGAAGCCTCGCGCGAAGGAGAAGATAACATTTCGCTGATTTCAGGCTTACGGTGTGAAAAATGTACATTTCACACTATCTGATTGAGCCCTTCGTACAATGCTTTGAATAGTTATGGGAGTAAAAAATTAATGTTTACAATAGTTGTCATTCAGGGCACACTTCACATGACTAGATATGAAATGCACATCCCCCTCCCCCATAGGTTATCATAAATGTGGGTGAACTATTCAACTTTTACTGAATTTTAATTTTCAAACATTTCATTTTCATTCCATCACTGAATATAAACTTACTAGGTTGCCAGGGTACCATGAGTCTAACAGTTTTTTATTTTTGTAAGAGTTATAAAGTATAGGCATGTCACACTTCAGATTCATATGTGCAAGCAACTTTGTAATAACTATTTGTGATCTGTTACCTGGTGCCCCTCCCTGCTCATAGAGACACTGTACATCTCATTTTCAAAGCAAATGATGATGGAGTATATGTAAAAATAATTAGTGAAACTCTGATGACTTTTAAGAATTTCTTTAATGCTGGGAATAATTAGAATTTATCATCATTTATTACATTCTTTAGGTAAAGAGAATCTTAAACATAACCTATCCAAAAATCTTGAAGATCCAGTTATTCATGAAAAATTAAGTGCCTTTAAGACAGCAGAAATTTAATAGCAGTTTAAAATTTAGATTATGTAATCTAGCTTTGCCTGTGAACTCTCATAGAATTTTCGTTTATAATTTCATGTAACTTGATTTGCATAGTTAGTTAGGCAGTGTGAACATCCAGAGCACTTGACTTTCTGGGCAAAGATGAGAAAATAAGGAAGCATGGATAATCAAGAAGATTCTTTGTCAAGGTAGAATCTGAAAAGAAGATTATTATTTTTAAGCTGTGTTTCTCTATACAGCTGTATTGAAATTGGAAAGAATGCAGGAGAAATTTTTTTCTGTCCAAGCAGAGAAACTGAATGGAACAAGTTTTTTTTTTTTTACATTGAATCTTAACTTTGTTAGATGACTTTCAGGGACCAGAAATTTGGTGGAAACAAATGCAACCTGTCCAAGGTCTTTCGTGTGTAATTTTCAAGCCAGAACCATTTGGTGACTAGCCAAACATGAGGGACCAGAACAAAGTAGGTAGGCTACTGAAAGTGGTGACCTGGCTCCATGCACTAATCTCTTCTTGTTCAAGCAACAGAGATGTATTTGATTCCTATTGGATTTTAAGCATTGGGAGTTGGCCTTTATATAAAACAAAACCCCTAACCTTATAGTTCAGTAGGGAGAAACAGACAGTAAACAACCAAATAAGTAAATATAAATGTTATATGGTCAGAGAAGGCCTCTGAGAGAAGTTAGGGAGTAAGCCATGTGGGTAATTGTGTTTTAGGCTGTTTGGGGTGTCATAGCAAAATGCCATAAACTGGACAGCTTTTCAACAGCAGAACTTGATTTCTCACAATTCTGGAGGCTGGAAAATCCAAGATTAAGGCACTGGCAGATTCTGTGTGTGATGAGGGCCTTCTGGTTCCTAGATAGCACCTTGTTGCTGTGTCCTCATGTGGTGGTAGGGACAGGCAGCTCTCTGGGGCTTCTTTTATAAGGAAACTAATCTCATCCATTAGGACTCCACCTTCATGATATAATCACCTTACAGAGGCCCCACCTTGTATTACTGTCACATTGGGGATTAGATTTCAACATAGGAATTTTGAGGGACAAAAGCATTCAGACCATAGCGTAGTGGAAGGGCATTCCAGTAAGCACAAAAGCCAGGAGGCGGGAGCTTGTTTAGTGTTTGAGGAATAGCAAGGCAGGCAGTATGGCAGGAGCAGAGTGATCAAGGAGAACAGTAATAGGAGACGAGATCTGAGTCATAGGTGGTAAGGGAAGACCATGTAGGGCTTTGTAGGCCATTGTAAGGACTTCGGCTTTTACTTATAAGTAAGTTGGGGGAGGCTGTGTTTGAACAGAAAAGATACATGATTTGACTTGAATTTCAAAATGATCTGTTTAGTGTGCTGAGTATAGTCTGTGAGGCATTAGTTACTTAGAGGGATAATTGTGGTATAGATTGGACCTGGGTGGTAGCAGTGGAGGTGGTGCAAAGTGGTCAGATTCTGGATTTAATTTCAACATAGAGTGAACAGAATTTTACTGATGGCTTGAATGTGGTAGGTGAGAGAAAAAGAGAAATTGAAGATAATTCTAAAGATTTTGGCTTCAGTAACTGGAAGGGTGCAATCGCCATTTATTGAGATGGAGAAACCTGGACTAGGAGCCTGGTTTGGAGAACATCAGGAATTTGGTTTTTGGACATGCTAAATTTGGGGTGTCTATTAAACATTGAAGTTGAGCTGGTATGTCGGCAATTGGTTATTCAGGTGTAGAGTTACAAGAAGAAAGGTTTGGGCCGAAGATAGGAATTTGGGAGTCTGAGGCACTTAGACAGGAACTTGAGGCAACAAAACTGGATGAGTTCACCAAGGGAATGAATGTAAAAGAGAAGAGAAGAGATCTGGGAGCTAAGCCTTGGGGATTCCAGACTTTAAGAGTCAAGGAGCTGGGTGTGGTGGCTCACGCCTGTAATCCCAGCACTTTGGGAGGCTGAGGTGGGTGGATCATGAGGTCAGGAGTTCAACACCAGCCTGGTCAATATGGTGAAACCCCATTTCTACTAAAAAGATAAAAATTAGCTGGGCGTGGTGGCAGGCGCCTATAATGCCAGCTACTCGGGAGGCTGAGGTAGAGAATTGGTTGAACCCGGGAGTCGGAGTTTGCAGTAAGCCAAGATCATGCCACTGCACTCCAGCCTGGGTGACAGAGTGAGACTCCATCTCAAAAAAAAAAAAGGAGTCAGGGAGATGGAGGGGAATCAACAAAGGATATGAGCAGGAATGACCAGTAAGGTAGGATGCGAACCAAGACAAGGTTCTCTCAAGTCAAGTGAAAAAAGTGTTTCAAAGAGAAAGGGGTCAGCTGGGTTAAATGATGATGATGATTCAAATAAGATGAGCTCTGAGATTTCACTGTTGGAGTTAACCGTATGGAGGTCACAGGCTACCTCAGTAAGAACTGTTTCAGTGAAGTGGTGAGATCAATAGTCTGGATAGATTGGGTTCAGGAGAGAGTGAAAGGGAAGAATTGGAGACAATTAATATAGAACATTATTTTGAGATATCCATATCCTAAACTAGAAACTAGAGATGGTAGTGACTGACTGTGGCATCTTCTTTATCCCCTTATCCACCAGGTCTAGGGTAATTCAGTTACTCTCTAAGCTCTATAATTTGAATAGCAGATGACTTAGAACTTGGACCAGACCACCTTATGACCTTGGACAAGTTAGTTGCCTCATTTTTAGAATAGATGGTAGCTTTTTATTTTCTTCATAGTAAGGCACAAAGTAGACTCCTAAATATTTATTAAATCAAACATTATAAACATTGTAACTAAATGTAAACTGTAATTCCCCAAACAAGTAGTTGCTTGACAGTTTTTACTCAACAGATTTTATTTCTATGTAATCTTTCACAGCCTTCAGGCAGCAGAAGAATCTCCTTCCATGTATTCTTAGATTTCAAGTCCTTTCTAGAAGTCTAGAAAGGGGTTGCAGAAGTCTTTGTTGAGGGGTATATACAGTTGACTTATTAGTCATTCATACTGTTTTTAGAATGACGGATAATAGCGCATTCCAATTTGGGTATTGCGTCTTTTCAGAGGATATGCGGGGAAGATGAGAGAGGAGTGTAGGAAAAAAGATGTGCTTGAAAGATCTTTTGTTACCAACTTAAATTATAGGTTCCTGCACAGTATTTGTATTTTGTGTAACAGCACCTGCTTCTCAGACATCTGTACTTATTGTGAGGTCAGTGGCAATTCTGTATTTCTTTTTCTTTTTTCTTTTTTCTTTTTCTTTTTTGAAATGGAGTCTCACTCTGTTGCCCGGGCTGGAGTGCAGTGGCGTGATCTCGGCTCACTGCAACCTCTGCCTCCTAGGTTCAAGCGATTCTCCTGCCTCAGCCTCCCAAGTAGCTGGGATTTCAGGCACCTGCCACCATGCCTGACTAATTTTGTATTTTTAGTAGAGATGGGGTTTTGCCATGTTGGTCAGGCCGATCTTGAACTCCTGACCTCAGGTGATCTACCCACCTCGGACTCCCAAAGTGTTGGAATTACAGGCGTGAACCACTGCGTCCAGCCTCTGTGTTTCTTTTAATTGTCTTTTGGGACCATGACTTTCCTTATCCTTTGTACAGTAATTCTAGACAACAGTAAACACTTCATATTCATTCAAAAAATCTGTGAATTGAAATAATGACAAGCTAAATTATCTTTAATTTTGTAGTATTTGCTTTATGTTGAAGTCAGAGTTGTCTTCATGGTGCCAGTCAGTCATTATAGACTTCTGTTTATATAGCTAGAAAATGTGCTTCATTCTCTTTCCCTCGTGTTTTGTAACTAAATCCTTATATTCAAATGAATGCCAGAACTTGGTTAACAGAAGAAAAGCAGAAGAACAGTAATGTGCTTATAAAATATTTGGATTTTAGTTTTTAAATAGGAATTAATACACCTTTTAAGCTTATTCAGTCTGTATTTTCAAATGTACAGATTAGCCATCCTGTTTAGAGGAGGGATAATTATTGCCCATTCATCTGTGCCCCATGGTGGGGAGGAACTTCCCTAAAAAAACACTGCTGATCACTAGACCCATCTTTCACATCTTTCCATGGCGGTGTGAGTTACCTTGCTGGAGGGTGATTGCCTTTGCTGTGTTTTGCTTGATTAGGAAGAGCTAATCAGTCGGAAAGCTGTGAGCAGTGGGAATCAGTCTCTTTGCACCTCTCTGCCCAGACCAGTAAGGCAATTATCCTAACCAGACTTACCCTTGAGCATACTGTCTCAAAGTCTAGATTGTAGAGCAGAGGGCACAAATTGCTAGCAAGCCCATTTGGCCGTCACGTCTAACCTGTATTCTTCAATAGCTGTATCGGTTATAAAGGTGATAGTTCATCTCTTGTCTGCCTGACTCCTGTGTCCACTCAGTTTTTTGGATAGGAAAAACCAGTTAATGGGGCCTCCCCAAAGCCCATCACAGTCCTTGTTAGAAATGAAGATGATGATTTCATTCATGAATGACAGTGAATTTGTACTGTGATTATCAATTTTTTCTGGTGATTCTTGTGGTGGAATCCACTGAGCTTGTGGTGTTGAGTGTAGTTCAGTCTTTCTCTGTTGAGTCTATTCCTTTGTACATGTGTGTTGTGTAATAATAGCTTCCCCATTTTTATTGTAGAATCCATTTTTTTTTAATTTGAAGAAAGAGATACACAAAATCTAGAATGGTAGATAACCTTTCAGTCATTTATATTGCTTATGTAGGCATGCATAGAGTTAGAGCTGAATAAGTACTTGTTTAATTGTATACATCTTTGCATCAGATCGAATTTTCATAGAATTAGTTATCTTATGTACACACTCTTTTTGTGATGTGGTAGTGTAGTTTAGTGGAAGATGCCTGAGCCAATTTTATGAGATAAAGCAAGTCTATTGTGAAAATTTTTTCACCTATAATCTAGAACTGATGGAACAGACTTTTAGTTTTAAGTTTCCTTTTTCCTTTTATGCTATTCTCAGTTTTTTCTTTACTCTAATTATGAGAACAGTCTTAGAATATTTTATCTTTTGTTATTCATAGATAATAGCCTAAGTGGAACTAGGAAAGTGGAATTGGCTTCTGCTATTACAATTATTCCTAGAAATATATTCTAAAATATTATATGGGTCACCATTTAACCTAGTGATTGGTTTAATGTGGTAAATTTCAAAATCATATTTTATTCGATGTTGATAATAAAACAGAGATTAAGGTTATTTGACTTGATTGCTGGGAGGAGAATTTATATGGCAATTGTAAGTAGTGCCAATGAAAGTTGTTTGATAAAATGCCTAGTATCTATACTAAACCTTTTCTCAGCTTTGTTATGCTCTCTCTCAATGAACTTCTTATTCCACGAATGGTACTATGTGACTTTCAGAACTGTTTTCTAATGTGGGTATTGTTGGGTCTATTTAGACAGTAATGATACTAGTTAATTCCACCTAGTTAAAGACAATTCCAGAGCCTTTCTTACAGAGTTATACAAAGATAAAGGAATTGCAGTGGAAAGAGAGATTTCTGATTGGATGAAGCAGGACCCTAGATCATTTTATAATGAAGTTACAGTCATATTTTCAAAAATCTTTATTTTCATCAAAACACTTAATTGTAAAAGATGGGCCCTATACTAATGAGTGTGAAAATATGCTTACATGTTTTAAATAACAGCATAGTATTTCATTTTAAGAACTGAATAGTTGATATTTGAGTATTACTTATATTTACTGAAATTTTTTGTCTAAGAGTGTCATTAGGACCTAATTAGAAATTTAATCTAGAATTTATGTTTTATTCCCCATCTTAAGTAATACTAAATTGCGCAAGGTTAGGATTCATTCACCATATTTGATAAGTATTTCTGATTATGTCATCCAGCAACTGAAATCTCATCTGTAACCAGGCATATTGCAAAAGCAAGGGCATGCCACATTCTACATTTTTGTTAGAATGTGTGTATAAAACAATGTACTTCATTATCAGGTGGATGCCTGTTTTATTGCTACTGAGGCAGTAGGCATTAAGCTCTGTGCAGCTACACAGTTAACTAATAGTATTTGAGTTGTTTATTATTAAAGCTAAGAGTCTAAGATCAAGAATTAAAGGACATGCCATAGTATATGCAGCAGCATTAAAATGGAGAAAAGCAACATTAAGATGCCACTAAGAGCAAATACTAGAATTCTGAAAGGTAGTAAAATCCTTGGTTAAACACATTCTGGACTACATACAAATCCTGGTTATGGAAGGAACAAGAATTTCATTATTTTTATTTATTTATTCTTTTTTTTTTT